>NC_140989.1:165407171-165614671 GCF_052327205.1 Somniosus microcephalus | reverse complement strand
AGAGAGAGAGAGAGAGAGAGAGAGAGACCCGGCCCAGTATAAAGAGAGAGAGAGAGAGAGGAGACCCGGCCCAGTATAAAGACAGAGAGCGGGAGAGGAGACCCGGCCCAGTATAAAGAGAGAGAGAGAGAGAGAGAGAGGGGAGACCCGGCCCAGTATAAAGAGAGAGAGAGAGAGGGGAGACCCAGCCCAGTATAAAGAGAGAGAGAGAGAGAGAGAGAGAGGAGACCCGGCCCAGTATAAAGAGAGAGAGAGAGAGGAGACCCGGCCCAGTATAAAGAGAGAGAGAGAGAGAGAGAGAGAGAGGAGACCCGGCCCAGTATAAAGAGAGAGAGAGAGAGAGAGGAGACCCGGCCCAGGATAGAGAGAGAGAGAGAGAGAGAGAGAGAGGGAGCGGAGACCCGGCCCCGTATAAAGAGAGAGAGAGAGAGAAGAGAGAGAGAGAGGGACAGAGAGAGAGAGGGAGACAGAGAGACAGAGAGAGAGAGGGAAGAGAGAGAGAGAGAGAGAGAGACACACCGGGGAAACAGCGGCTCCCAGACCCAGACCGGGAGGAGCGGCCTCGAACCAGGACAGTGAGTACGAGGCCTGGGGAGGGTGAACCCGAGAACCGAGGCCCAGACACCGCGGGATCGGAGAGGGGGAGCAGCCCGGAGACACCCGGGAAACAGCGGCCCCCAGACCCAGACCGGAGGAGCGGCCCGAGCCAGGACATTGAGTACGAGGCCTGGGGGAGGGTGAACCCGAGAACCCGAGGCCTCAGAGACCGCGGGGGTCGGAGAGGGGGAGCAGCCCGGAGACACGGGAAACAGCGGCCCCCCAGACCCAGACCCAGACCGGGAGGAGCAGCCCGAACCAGGACAGTGAGTACGAGGCCTGGGGAGGGTGAACCCGAGAACCGAGGCCCAGAGACCGCGGGGTCGGAGAGAGGGAGCAGCCCGGAGACACCGGGAACAGCGGCCCCCAGACCCAGACCGGGAGGAGCCTCGGAGAGAGACAGAAACAGAGAGCGGCCCGAGCCAGTCAAAGAGGCGAGTGGAGAGGTAGGGATACTGGGCCGGGCCGGGTCGGGACTTGTCGGGCCCGGAGAGTGAGCAAGCCCGGGGCCTGAAACCCGAGGAACTCCGGGGGCCGGAGAAAACTCGGACAAACACCGGGCCGGGCCGGGACTGCATAGCCGAGACGAAGGGCTGGGACCAGGCAGAAAACAGCCTGGTGAGTCAAAAAAACCGGGGGCCTGAGACCGACGCGACGACGCGAGGAGATCCGCGCCGGGAGCGGAGGAGCGAACGAGTCCGGGGCACGGAGAGTGGGGCGAGTCCGAGGCCCGGCGAGCGAGTGAGAGAGTCGGAAGAGGAAAACACCGGGTCCGGGGAAAAAGAGTTTCTACCTAATTCTACCTAAGTTTAATTTTATTTAAGTTTAGTTCGGGAAAAAAAAACCTGAAAAAAGAACAACAAACCCGCGAGAAAAAGGAATAGAAACCCCGAGAGAAACGGTAAACAACCCGAACCAGGAGCTTGTGAGAGAGAGAGAGAGAGAAACTTTTAAGAGCAGCTATATCAAAGATGAACCCCTGAAAAACTCTCAATTTTGGACCTAAAGGTGGGATAAGGTGGAACACGACACAAAAAAGAGAAAAAAGTTATCTAGCTACGACAAAAACAAACGACTACAAGACACAGAGCAGGGAAGTGAAATATCCTGAGCAATGCACAAGTAATAAGGCAAAGGATAAACACAAGGACATAACACTAAAAAATAACCCAGAGGTCCTCTACGTTGACTATACCACACACAAAGGGACTAAGAAGAAGAACAACCTCATATTCTACACCGACTCCGTTCCCTCATGGAAGGAGACTTTACAAAAATACTATGCACACGTCTCCAGTGAAGGTATTGGCAAGGGAGGCAGACTGAAAATATGTAAAGATGGAAATCTAGATAAAGATGACCCCCTGCTAACCATAAGCTACTACAACAAAAAAGGAAAGATCATGATACAGGGGAATGTAGAAAATCTGGACTCCTTTGAAAAGGAATTCCCCCAGTTGAAAACTAAGGCAGACACAAAGAGGACCAATGGACAGGAGGCAAAAGAGAGGCGAACAGTGGATGAAGAGAGCCAATCGGAGGAAGAAGAAGAGAGGCCAGCAGAGGCAAACACCTCCCTGACCATCTCCACACCCCCCCCACACCTCTCAACGCAAACAAACTGCTGAAGGAGAATCTGTCCAAACTAGAACTCGATTTCAACGAATACAGGGAAACACAGGCCAAGAATTTGAAGGAGGAACTCAAACAGCTGAAAACGGAAAGCGAGTCCACCATCCACGAGTTGAGAAAAATCGTAGAGGAGCAAAGAAATGAGATCAAAGAACTCCGTACTCAGCTAAACAAAACGATGGAGGCCGTAGAAAGGCAGAAAATTGAACTCAGCAGGCAACACAAACCTCTTAAGGTCCAAAAACCTGATGACACAAAAACAACACACACAAGGACACAGAACCCGTCGGATGCCCCCCCACTCGAGGATGTCACACCCTCACCTTGCAACAACACACCGAAGGCCCCAAACCCTGCTCCTGCCACACAGCCTATCCCAGAAACCCAGCCAACAACCAGCCCTCAGTCGAGTCCTGCCCAGACTACTGCTACCCAGTCTGAAAAGCCAGCCCCTCAGGCGGTCCTGCTGACCGACTCCAACGGGAAGTTTTTGGACCCCTAGAGGATGTTCCCAGGTCATCAAGTCCTGAAAAAATGGTGCAGCAACACAGGCCATGCAATGAAGATCCTGAACAAAGAATCCCTTGGAAGCCCCAAATGGCTTGTGATCCACACAGGCACAAACGACCTACGCACCCTACGGGAAGACACGGCTAGGGCGGTGAGCAGGATGGCGGAAAAGGCCAGCAGGGAATTTCCCGAGGCGCGGATCGTGATCTCCACACTACTGCCCAGAAAGGACACCCCAGCCTATGTAATCCACAACACCAACAGGGAGATCGACACGAGATGTACTGCCCTCCCCAACGTCTACCTGGCCCATCACCCAAACATCAACACAAGGGACCTCTATGACGAAATACATCTACTCAAACAGCGGATGTGGATCTTCGCAAAAAACCTCATAAACACTGCCAAAAGACGCACCCCTCCCACCCCCTCTACCATTGGGAGCCCTAACCCAAACAGGACCACCACTGTCCCCCACCCCCTATACAAAACCAACAACAGAACCGTGCTTTTGTACCTGACCCCAGGCCCCCCTCTAGACCACAGACTGTAGACCAAGAACTGAGAAAGATCAGGACGATGTTAAGCACCCTGATGGAAAGCCGGAGAGGAATGCACGAAATTATTAATATTGTTATTATATCATTACTATTACTATTATTAGATAGCAGTATGTGCATGCCTCATGAAATTTATACTAAATCGTCATTTAGCATTATAGAAACTAGTGTTTTCACACTCGTCCCACAAAATAGGTCCATTTTATTTCATTTTTTGAACTATATAAATGCGTTCTTTCCACATAAGCTGCTGGAATATCCAGGGTCTCCGCTCCTCAACTTTTGGGATGAAGAGTACAGACCCTGAATTCCTAAAAGCTATAAAAGACATTGATATAATTGTGTTAACAGAAACATGGTGCCAAAAGGACGTGCCCACCCACTGTCCTCCAATGTACCATGAAATCATTGTGCCCTCAGTAAAGAACACTAAGACACGCAAGGGCAGAACCTCCGGGGGAATCTTGGTGTGGTATAAAGGAGAACTGGACAAACACATCTCACCGATAAAACAGGGAAAATCACATGTATGGCTAAAATTAGATAAAAATATAGGAATAACAAAAAAAGATGTCTACTTATGTGCGATCTACATACCTCCAATAGAATCGCCATATTTTGAAGAGGAGTTATTTGATACTCTCCACATGGAAATCAGCCATTTCCAGGCCAAAGGAAAGGTGCTACTATGTGGGGACCTAAATGCAAGGACCGGATGTGAACCCGACTTCATAGACCCACAGGGCAACAACCATGTGTTTGGCCAGACCCCTTTATATGTCACACCAGCCATCGCAAATCGGAACAACCTTGATTGTGAAATAAATAAAAGCGGTAGGGAGGTAGTGCAACTCTGCCGAGCCTTAGGCCTGTACATAGTTAACGGTAGGTTCAGAGGGGACTCCTTAGGGAGACTCACATATTCCTCAACTCTTGGGTCTAGTGTGGTGGATTATACAATCACTGACCTGGACCCCTGCGATATCAACGCATTCACTGTCAGGCAGCAATCCCCCCTCTCAGACCATAACCAAATAAATGTGTACCTTAAACTTTCTGCCCAAGCTACAGACACAAAAAAGGAACCCAGTAAGCTCCATAAAATAAACCAGACATACAGATGGGCCCCAGACAGTGGAGATAAATTCATCACAGCACTAAATTCACCTGATCTCACAAGTAAAATATCAAAATTTAAAGAAAATCTATATGAGATCACCAGAGATGGTGTAAACATGGCCATAGATGATATAAATATGATCTTCCATGAGGCAGCTGTTAAAGCCGACCTTGTGAAACAGAAGAGGAAACGTTACAAAAGACAAAATAAAAATGAGAAATGGTTTGACCACGAATGCAAAAATGCCAGAAAAGACCTGAGAAAAATATCAAACCAAAAGCATCGCCAACCAAACAATCCAGACCTGCATATTAGATACAATGAGACCCTCAAAAGATATAAACACACCATTAGGAACAAAACACAAAATTATACCCACAAAATACTCAAAGAAATTGCAAACTCCATTAATCCAAATCAATTCTGGGATATGTGGAATAACCTGAGTACAACACAATTGCAAGCATTACCAATCCAAGATGGCGACATCTGGAGAACACATTTTGAAAACCTCTACAAAGACATCCCAATAAATGAAACAAACCCAAGTCAACATCATGTCACAGAAAAACTCCACACATTAGAAGCAACAATTAAAGACAACCAAAACCCTCTAGACTCCCCAATCACATGGAAAGAACTGGCCACAAAAACAAAATCTCTCCACCTAAAGAAAGCCTGTGGTCCAGACAACATCAAAAATGAAATGCTCAAGTTCAGCAATATGGAGATGCAGGGTGCTGTACTCAAGTTATTCAACATCATATTATGTTCAGGCTGTTTTCCCGATATCTGGTGCCAAGGACTCATCTCTCCCATATATAAAAGTGGAAACAAATCAGGCCCAAATAACTACTGCGGCATCTGTGTCAACAGTTGTCTAGGGAAGTTATTCTGCAGTATTCTAAATAGTAGATTACTGGATTTTCTTAACAAACATAATATCCTTAGAAAAAATCAAATAGGCTTTCTTCCAAAACACCGCACCACCGACCATATCTATACCCTTCACACTCTCATTGAAAAACATATACACCAAACAAAAAATGGGAAAATATTCGCTTGTTTCATTGACTTCAAGAAAGCCTTTGACTCTATCTGGCACGAAGGGCTCTATTATAAACTTCTTCAGTGTGGAATAGGGGGCAAAGTCTATGACCTTATTAAATCGATGTATCTGAAAAATAAATGCGGTGTCAAAATTGGAGACAAACGCACCGGCTTCTTCACCCAGAGAAGAGGCGTCCGGCAGGGCTGCAATTTGAGCCCGACCCTGTTCAACATATACATAAATGAATTAACAGACATGCTGGAGCAAAGCGAGTCACCGGGTCTCTGTCTCCTGGATGGAGAAGTGAAATCCCTGTTCTATGCGGATGACCTGGTTCTGCTGTCTCCCACAGAACAGGGATTACAGCAACAATTAGACCTACTCGACAAATACTGTCAAAATTGGGCCCTAACAGTAAATCTAAAGAAAACCAACATCATGATTTTTCAAAAAAGGCCCAGGTGTCAGGAAAACAAATACCAGTTTACTCTCAGTGATACCATCATAGGACACACTATGAGCTACACTTACCTTGGTCTAACCATTACAGCATCAGGGAGCTTCAGCATAGCAGTGAATGCACTAAAAGAAAAAGCCCGAAGAGCCCTATATGCAATAAAAAGAAAATTCTACAACATCCAAATCCCAATCAAAATCTGGCTCAAAATATTTGACAGCATAATCCTGCCCATTGCGCAGTACGGTAGTGAAGTATGGGGCCCGCTCAATCACCATAGCTACACTAAATGGGAAAAACACACAATAGAAGCCCTACATGCAGAATTTTGCGGAAGCATTCTTCGCACCCAAAGGAAAACACCAACAAATGCATGCAGAGCCGAACTAGGCAGATACCCACTGATAATAAACATCCAAAAATGAGCACTAAACTTCCTAAATCACCTCAAATCTAGCTCCCCAGTCACCCTTCATTTTAAAGCCTTCCAGACCCAAGAGCTAAACCCAGAAAAGAGTCCCCTGAGTCAGCTGCTACTGAAACTAAGTACTCCTACTCAGCCGGACCCTGACCAGTCCCAGACCAACACTGCCGTCCAAACACCAATCCGAGTGAACCAAATCAGTAAACAATGCAAAGAAACCTACCTGGAACATTGGAACAAAATAACCAAAAGCCAAAGCAGATTAGAATGTTACCGGGCCCTAAAAAGAGAATATAAACTGGCAGACTATCTCTCGACCATCAGAGACACAAAACAGAGACAGACCCTCACCAGGTACAGACTAAGCGACCACCAACTGGCAATTGAAAAAGGAATATACAAGAAATCCTGGCAGCCTAGAAAGAATAGAATATGCGATCAATGTCTGGCCGGCGAGGTTGAGACAGAGATGCATTTCCTCCTAAAATGCGAAAAATTCAACACAACAAGAAACATATTATTTGACAAGCTCAACCAAACAACCCCAGATTTCAAAGAATTGGATGACCTGTCAAAATTAAGATTAGTCCTGGGAGAAAGAGACAGACCATACCTTGGTGCCAAATATGTAACAACATGTCACAACCTGAGGGCTGTTTAAAATTAATACTGAATGTACCCAACGATGTTCAACGACTGTTTAAATTAATATTGTTTAAACTAATATTGTATGTACCCAACGAAGGTCAAAATTGTTTGACACCTACAGAATGTTGGAAAACTGTACTTTTTGTTATGTAAGCTTTGGCAATATGGTTCCCTGTAAACATTCATGCCAATAAAGCATTTGAATTGAATTGAATTGAGAGAGAGAGAGAGAGAGAGAGAGAGAGGAGACCCGGCCCAGTATAAAGAGAGAGAGAGTGTGTGAGGTGTGGGGACTGCTAACACAACAAGAATTTGCAAAATGGGACAAACACCCAATTGAGATCCTACATGCAGAATTCTGTAAAAGTATCCTCCGGACTCAAAGGAAAACCATAAACAATGCATGCAGGGCAGAACTAGGCCAATATCCATTAATAATTACTATCCAAAAAAGAGCCACCAAATTTTGGAAACACCTAAAAATGAGCAACCCCCACTGCTATCATTACGAAGCCTTGAAATGCCAAGAGAGGACCATAAAGTAGAATACCCTCAGTCAACTAGTCCTGGGACTCAGTGAAGCAACCACTAACACTACTAACAATAACCAGCCACAGGACAGTGACATCGTAGCACAGAGTATTCGACCCAACACAATTGTCACTAAGCAAAAGGAAAAATACCTGTCATATTGGGCAGAAACAACAAAAACCCAAAACAAACTCAATTGCTACTTGGCCCTATACAGACAATACAACATGGCTGAATACCTGACCATGGTAAAGGATAGCAAACTGAGAAAAACCTTGACAAGGTACAGACTTAGTGAACATAGCCTGGCGATCGAAAAAGGCAGACACAGACAGACCCGGCTGCCAAGAGAGGACAGGATATGCTCTCACTGCAGTCAGGGAGTGGTGGAGACAGAGATGCACTTCCTCACAGCTTGTGGAAAATATCAGGGCATCAGGGAGAATTTCTACCAAAAATTCACACAAATATGCCCTGAATTCAGAAATTTGAATGACGACCAAAAACTCCCATACCTACTAGGGGAACAGAGAAACTGTGTAACCTTAGCGGCACACTATGTTACAGCTTGCCATAAACAGAGGGACAACCAGTAAACCTAAGAAAAGAGTATATACAAATTATACGAATGTATATTTATACACTCAGGGATATATCTGTTTATACACTGTATGAATAGATCTGCGTTTATGTGTTCAACCATAAATGTTTTTCGATGCTTTGGCAACATAAGATGTACCTTATCATGCCAATAAAGCGATTTGAATTGAATTGAATTGAATTGAGAGGAGACCCGGCCCAGTATAAAGAGAGAGAGAGAGAGAGAGAGAGAGAGAAGAGACCCGGCCCAGTATAGAGAGAGGGAGAGAGAGAGAGAGGAGAGAGAGGAGACCCGGCCCAGTATAAAGAGAGAGAGAGAGAGAGAGAGAGAGAGGAGACCCAGCCCAGTATAGAGAGAGAGAGAGAGAGAGAGAGAGGAGATCCAGCCCAGTATAGAGAGAGAGAGAGAGAGAGAGAGAGAGGAGACCCAGCCCAGTATAGAGAGAGAGAGAGAGAGAGGGAGAGAGGAGAGAGAGGAGACCCGGCCCAGTATAAAGAGAGAGAGAGAGAGAGAGAGAGAGAGAGAGGAGACCCGGCCCAGTATAGAGAGAGAGAGAGAGAGAGAGAGAGGAGACCCGGCCCAGTATAAGGAGAGAGAGAGAGAGAGAGGAGACCCGGCCCAGTATAAGGAGAGAGAGAGAGAGAGAGGGAGAGAGAGTGAGAGAGAGAGAGGGAGAGAGAGAGAGAGAGAGAGAGAGAGAGAGCCGCCCCAGTATGAGAGAGAGAGAGAGAGAGAGGGAGAGAGAGAGAGAGAGCCGCCCCAGTATAAGCAGAGAGAGAGAGAGAGGAGACCCGGCCCAGTATAAAGAAAGAGAGAGAGAGAGAGAGAGAGGGGGAGAGAGAGAAGACCCGGCCCAGTATTAAGCGGCAAGATAGCTCCAATTGAATCTGTTATTACTACATGGCTGCTGCTCCTTGTTAATGTTGGTATCACGGTTAGTCCAGTGTCACTTTTTAAGCTGTGATTTCTATTAATCCTGCAGCTCATGTTAAAAACTGGTAGTAATATTAATCCAGCTGTCCCATTTAATGCTGCTATTCCTATTGGTCTATTTGATCCTATTATTGCTGCTATTCCTATTCGCCCTGTGGCTGCTTTTAATTCTGCTGTTATTTTTTGTCTTCCTATTAATGCTAGTGTGGCAGAGCCACTGAATGACTCTGGGCAACTGTATATAATTCCCTTTAATGATGTTCTAACACTAGCCTAAGCCTGTACCATTGTGTTAGACATTACTGTGTTTTGTATATAGTGTTTGTATGTACGGGGCGTGGCCCCTTTAAGAGCGTGGGAAAATGCGGGCAAACGCGATGACGTCATGTCGCAAACCACGTGACTGTCCGGGCAGTCCTCGTGGAACCTCCATCTTGTTAAGACCTGTTTTCGTGGTTCTCCTGTATCGATCTCAAAAAGTGTTGGAACTCGTTTAGTCTTACATTAAAGACCTGTTTGATTGATCTCCTGAGTCGACCTCAGTTATTGGTTCGGAATTCGTCAATTCCTACATTGGTGACCCCGTTTTTTGTGAACGTTTTTCGCAAAAAGAACACAGCATGGAGTCCAACGCCATTTCGCTGAAGCTACCGCAGTTCTGGGAGCAGCAAGCGACCTCGTGGTTCATTCAGGTCGAGGCCCAGTTCACCCTGAGGGACATCGTTGCGGATCAGACCAAATATCTCTATGTGGTCTCCGCACTCGACAGCTCCACCGCCTCGCGGATCGTCAGCCTCCTCGAGAACCCTCCAACGGAGCGCAAGTATGAAACCCTCAAGGCGCGGTTGCTGCAAGTTTTCGGGCTCACTAAATCGGAGTGCGCCCGTCGATTGCTCGCTATGCCTGGGCTCGGGGACTCCAAGCCTTCAGAGTTGATGAGCCAAATGCTCACACTCCTGGGCTCAGAACCGGAATGCTTTCTGTTCCGTGAACTATTCCTCAGCCAGCTGCCTGAGCAGGTGTAAGCTGCCCTGGCCAGATCCGAGGTGGAAGACTGCGTGGCACTCGTGGCAGAAGCGGACAAAATTTTCGTGGTAACGCAGCAGTACTGCACCGCCATGAGGCGCCCATCCCCCACAGATGTCACCCCAGCTCGTCAGCCTGCTGGGCTGTGTTTCTACCACGCGCAGTTCGGCGCGAAGGCACGACGTTGCCACCCTCCCTGCAGCTTTCCCCCCAAAAAAACAACTGCGACTACTGAGGAATGGGTCTAACGGGCGCCCCGCGGCCGCGATGGCGATCGGCAACGCGGGCAAGTTGCTTTTCATCACCGATACGCTCTCCGGTCATCGTTTTCTGTGCGACACCGGAGTGCAGTGCAGCATTTTACCCGCGTCCGCCCTCGATGTGCAAGGCAGGGAATCACGGCCTCGCCCTTGAAGCGGCCAATGGCGGAGCAATTCGGACCTTCGGCAGGCGGCAAGTAGAGGTGTGCTTCGGGGGGCAACGGTTTCACTGGGAGTTTGTGACGACCAAGGTTTCTCAACCCATTCTCGGCGTGGATTTCCTGTGCACCAACAGCCTCCTGGTCGACGTGAAGAACCGGTGCTTGATCAACACGGCAACTTTCAATTCTATCCCTTGTTACCACAGTAACACTACGTCGCGCACCGTCGCCTGTGCCTTCCCGACTCCTGACGAGTTCGCTCATCTGCTCGCCGAATTTCCCGACCTAACAAGACCCACGTTCTCCTCCACAGCCACGAAACATGGCCCCACGGTCTACGCACGGGCCCGGCGCCTGGAACCTGGCAAGCTGGCGATTGCAAAGGCGGAGTTCGTGACCATGGAACGGTATGGGATTATTCGCCGGTCGATTAGTCTCTGGTCTTCACCCCTCCATATCGTCCCAAAGCCTGGCGGTGGATGGCGACCATGTGGCGACTATCGACGCCTAAACGACGCCACCACTCCTGATCAGTACCCGATCCCCCACATCCAGGATTTCTCTGCCCATTTGGCAGGGAGCACCGTCTTCTCGCAAGTCGACCTCGTACGGGGCTACCACCAGGTCCCAGTGCACCCACAGGACGTCCAGAAGACCGCAGTCATCACCCCATTCGGCCTCTTCGAGTTTCTGCGAATGCTGTTTGGGTTAAAGAATGCCGCCCAGGCTTTCCAACGCCTGATGGACTCTGTGCTGCAGGACCTCAAGTTCCTCTTTGTCTACCTGGACGATATTCTCATTGCCAGTCCTACTAAAGAAGAACTTATCTGTCACCTACGCACCCTTTTTCGACGCCTCAGCCAACACGGCCTGATTATCAACCTGGCCAAGTGTCAGTTTGGCCTGCACCAAATTGATTTCCTGGGACATCGCATCACCGCAGAGGGAGCGGTTCCTTTACAAGCGAAGGTAGAGGCGGTGATATCCTTCCCACGCCCGCAAAGCATTAAGGCCCTGCAGGAATTCCTTGGCATGGTACCGTTTCGTGCCTAAGGCAGCACTACTCATGCAGCCCCTGTACGAGGCCCTCAAGGGCAAGACTGGCAAGAACCCGGTAGACTGGATGGACGACATGGCCCGAGCGTTCGACGACACCAAAAGCGCCTTAGCCAACGCAACCATGCTGGCGCACCCGTTGCCAGGAGCCACCATCGCCCTCACCACCGACGCGTCAGACTACGCAATCGGCGCCGTGCAAGAGCAGTGGGTGAATGGGACATGGCAGCCGTTGGCATTCTTCAGCCGTCAACTACGGTGGAACGAGAGGGCGTATAGCACGTTCGACCGGGAGTTGCTCGCCCTTTTTCTGGCCATCCGCCATTTTCGCTTCCTCCTGGAAGGACATCCTTTCACCGCCTTCGTGGACCATAAGCCACTAACTTTTGCCATGGCCAAGACTGCCGAACCATGGTCATCCCGACAGCAATGTCAACTGACCTACATATCCGAATTCACCACGGATATACAACACGTGGCCGGTAAGGACAACCTGGTGGCAGACTGTCTCTCCCGCACGACCGTCAATCCGGTTCATTTGGGCATCGATTACACCCTTATGGCAGCGGACCAAGCCTCAGACCCAGAAGTCCAAGCCTGCAGAACGACCATCACTGGCCTCCGGTTGGCCGATGTCAAGTTCCATTCGGCAGGTACCACGCTGTTGTGTGACGTCTCCGTACGGGACCCTCACCGGGTCGTGCCGGTCGTCTGGCGCCGTAAAGTGTTCAACGCCATACATGGGTTGTCACACCCAGGAATGAAGGCCTGTCAGAAGCGGATGTCAGTGAAATTCGTATGGCATGGCATGCACAAGGATGTCCGTGACTGGGCCAACACCTGCGTGGTCTGCCAAAAGGCCAAAGTACAGCGCCATTTCAAAGCTCCGTTGGCCACCTTCACAGTTCCAGATCAACGTTTTGACCATGTCAATGTGGACCTGGTAGGACCACTCCCACCCTCCCATGGTTTTTCACACATCCTGACCATGGTTGACCACACCACCAGATGGCCGGAGGCGGTTCCCCTGTCATCCACTACTTCGGCAGACATGGCCAGAGCGTTCATTTCCACCTGGGTCGCCCGTTTCGGAGTGCCCGCAGATATTTCTTCCGACAGAGGACCGCAGTTTTCCTCCGACCTCTGGAATGCAGTGGCCCAAGGACTCGGTGTCAAATTACACCGCACCACAGCCTACCACCCACAGGCGAAAGGCCTCTGTGAACGCTTCCACCGATCACTGAAAGCCGCCCTGAGGGCCAGCCTCCAGGACGCTGGATGGGCAGACAAGCTACCGTGGGTCCTGTTGGGCCTTCGCACGGCCCCCAAAGAAGACCTTCGCTCTTCATCAGCGGAGCTGGTGTACGGTCAGCCGCTGCGAGTCCCGGGGGATTTCCTGCCAGCTTCGACGAAGCCATGGTCCACGTCTGACCAGCTTACTAGTCACCAGGAGGCGGCCAGATGCTTCGCACCGGTGCCCACTTCGCACCATGGGCTGCAGCGTTCGCACTTTCCCCTGGAGCTTCACAAGGCTGAGTACGTCTTTATTCGCCATGATGCTCATAGGGATCCACTCAAGGCCCCATATACTGGTCCCTTCCGCGTGTTGGAGGCAGGGGACAAAACCTTCATGGTAGATGTCGGTGGTAAGCCGGACCACATTTTGGTCGATCGCTTAAAGCCAGCACATCTGGACCTCGACCGCCCCGTCGAGACAGCACAACCGCCGAGACGAGGTCGGCCACCCATCGCCGTTACAGCAGACCAAGTGCAACTGCCCGCCAGACCGCCAGCCGCCCAACAGCCTCCGCCTCAGGAGTACAGGAGTCATTCTGACAGGCTCATCAGACCACCTCACCGCTTGACTTCGTCAGGTAAAGCGAATTCTGCGGGGGGGCGCATGTGGCGGAGCCACTGAATGACTCTGGGCAACTGTATATAATTCCCTTTAACGATGTTCTAACACCAGCCTAAGCCTGTACCATTGTGTTAGACATTACTGTGTTTTGTATATAGTGTTTGTATGTACGGGGCGTGGCCCCTTTAAGCGCACGGGAAAATGTGGGCAAATGCGATGACGTCACGTCGCAAACCACGTGACTGTCTGGGCAGTCCTCGTGGAATCTCCATCTTGTTAAGACCTGTTTTCGTGGTTCTCCTGTATCGATCTCAACAAACTGTTGGAACTCGTTTAGTCTTACATTAAAGACCTGTTTGATTGATCTCCTGAGTCGACCTCAGTTATTGGTTAGGAATTCGTCAATTCCTACACTAATACTAATTTAAGTCCAGTTGATCCTCTTAATGTTGCTATTATTATTATTAATAATACAGATTTTGCTAGTAATGCTGTTGTTAGTACTAGTCTATCTGGTCCTATTTAATGCTGGTTTTACTGTTAGAACTGCTATTCCTATTAATGCTGCTATTATGAGTTGTTGGTCTTGAAATTCAGTGCCTTAGCGCCGGAAATTAAGGCCAGATTAGGAAAAAAAAGATGGCCACCTTGCTTCCGCCCACTTCCGGTGCTGGTCACCTTCTTGGTGAGGGCAATAGCACGAGCGTGATGTGCGTGCATCTGCAGTATGCAAAGTTGGCAGATCGTGAGGTCAGTCAGCGTGTACTCTTTTGGGTCCGAACAAATAAACTTTAATTAACAAAAATACTTTAAATGAAACGTAAATTAAATTGAAATTTGGTTGGCAGGGGTAATGATGCACTGCAGTCCCTCCGGTGCCAACCAACCCACTCCTCCGCTATCGAGCAGGTCCCTGAGTCTGATCACCTTGCCGGACACAGTCCAGCCTTCCGCCAGCCACCTGAACCTGAGGTCCTGAAGGTGCAGATTCCTGAGCAGTGATTCCCGAAGGACGTCCGCCATTCCTGACGGGGGAGAACTCCATCTGCAGGCGACCTTGTTCCAGACCCATAGCAGTTCCTGGTAGAAGACAGGCAGCTCCCACAAGCAGGCACGGGTACCGCCCAGTTTTCAGTCAGTGTAACGCTGATTTGACGCACGACCTGCCACTTTGGACGTTGCCGTTCCAAGTAATGCTCTCTCCTAAACATGCAGAGCTGAACAGGCGAGGGACCCCACACCAGCGCTATTTAAAGGGATACATCCAACTTGCAGGGAAGTTGATTATTTCTCTTGTTCTGGCTCTTGCAGAGTTTATATCAATACTGGTTTGCTGGAAGATATTTATAGCGTTTTTGAAATGTACAGGGAGTGCTGCTGGACATTGGGAAGGTGTTGGCTCCTACTGGAAGGCCTCTGACTACACCACTTGCTCCCAGTCCTGGGGACTCTACCTGCAGTCACCCTCACACTTCAGCATGACAGGGAGATGGAGCAGAGGCAGCAAAGACAAGCTGCTTGGAAATGGAGGAGAGGGCAGGAAGGAAGGCTCCCAGCAGGAGGCCTTACCCACCTCTGGTCTTCAGAGAGCACTTCTCCTACCTGCACATAAACCAGGAGCAGTGTACTCGGTGGCTCCGCTTCTCGAACAAAGTGATCACAGAACTCTGCCACCTCTTGCAACAAGACCTGCAGCCTCAGAGCTGGGCAATGCCGGATCTGCCAGTAGCTCTCAAGGTGCCCTGAGGAACTCCTGATGCGATGTCCTGGGGCTGTGATGATTGACCACCACAACCACCTTCCTTTGTGCTAGGTATGACTCCAGCCAGTGGAGAGTTCCCCCCACCCACCCCCTGCCCGATTCCCATTGACTTCAGTTTTACTTGGGCTCCTTGATGCCACACTCAGTCAAATGCTGCCTTGATGTTGAGGGCAGTCACTCTCACCTCACCTCTGGCATTCAGCTCTTTTGTCCATGTTTGGACCAAAGCTGTAATGAGGTCTGGATCGAGTGGTCCTGGCAGAACACAAACTGAGCATTAGTGAGCAGGTTATTAGTGAGTAAGTGCCGCTTGATAGCACTGTCAACATCTCCTTCCATCACTTTGCTGATGATTGAGAGTAGACTGATGGGACGGTAATTGGCTGGATTGGATTTGTCCTGCTTTTTGTGGATAGGACATACCTGGGCAGTTTTCCACATTGTCGGATAGATGCCAGTGTTGTAGCTGTACTGGAACAGCTTGGCTAGAGGCACGGCTAGTTCTGGAGCACAAGTCTTCAGCACGACAGCCGGGATGTTGTTGGGGCCCATAGCCTTCGCTGTATCCAGTGCGCTCAGCCATTTCTTGATATCACGTGGAGTGAATCGAATTGGCTGAAGACAGGCTTCTGTGAAGGTGGAGACCTCAGGAGGAGGCCGATATGAATCATCTACTCGGCATTTCTGGCTGAAGATAGTTGCAAATGCTGCCGGTGGGACAGGGCATACCCAGGGATGGTGATGGAGGAGTTTGGGACATTGGCTGAAAAATATGATTCTGTGATTATGACAATGTCAGGCTGTTGCTTGACTAGCCTGTGTGACAGTTCTCCCAATTTTGGCACAAGTCCCCAGATGTTGGTGAGGAGGACTTTGCAGGGTCGACTGGGCTGGGTGTGCCTTTGTCGTGTCCGTAGCCGGTGCCAAGGTCGATGCCGGGTGGTCCATCCGATTTTATTCTTATTATTGTGTTTTGTAACAACTGAATAGCTTGCTAAGCCATTCAGAGGGTAGTTAAGAGTCAACCACATTGCTGTGGGTCTGGAGTCACATAGTCCAGACCAGCTAAGGACATTAGTGAACCATGCATCATCAGACTCTGGTTCCCCTGAATGAAACGCCAGGTCCCCATTACTCAACACTTCCCCACCTTACCATCCCTGTCACGGAACATCACAGTGCCCTATTGGGCACAATGCTGAAATGAAAGCCTGTAGAAAGGGAGGGGTTTTTGGTTTTGGGGTTGTTGTCTGGCCAGTCAGGCGTATCTGAGCTGCTCCAGGCCCCGTGCAGTTTCGAATCGCTTCCCTTTCTGGTTCTGACCGCTGGACTTATTTCAGTAGCGATATAGACAAAACGAGACTCGTGGTTGGGTGCAAAGAAGACCAATGTTTATTGAAAATAAAGAATAAATTGCTATACAGTGAAAATAATTGGCCCAGAAATTCGGGTCGGGGGCTTCCCGCGGGTGCAAGCCCCCGACCTGCACTTACCTTGCGCGCCAGCAGTTGAGCTGTATGGCCCCGTGGAATTCCGCTCCGGGGCCTGGCCCAGCTACCGGCGCGCTGTGCTTGCGTGGCCCAGGGGTGTAGTTAGTGCGATACATCCCCTGGGATCACGTGAGCCATGGGCAGCCAATCGGAGGAGGGAAAAGCCCATTCATAAGATTGACAGGAAGACCTGTCTAAACTTATGAATACTACGGGCTTCAAAATAGCATTAAACCTTCAAATAATTTTTTTTTTAAATCACACTTTTTCAATAAACTACAAATTACATTAAATAACTATTTTAAACAATAATTTAAATTTTTGAAAAAAATAATTTTATAAAAAAACGGGGCTAAAAATAAACTTACCTTGCTTTAAAGTATTTAAAAATAATAAATCTGTGGAAAAAATGTTTTAATTTTAATTAATTGACCACTTACCTTGTAAAAAGCAAGCCTTACGCCTGCTTTTTAAATGTGTAAATCCTACAGGCTTAACCTCGCGTGAAAACCTGAAAAAAAAAACTACGTTCAAAGCACACGCGCAGCCTCCCCTGCGCGCGCGTTCGACCTCTGAACCCCTTCGTTCAGAGGATTGGAAGTGCCGGTTTCCCGCGCATGCGCAGTGCATGCAGGAAACCCGCACTTCCATTTGGCCTACGGGTGAGTACCCCGTGCGTACTCACCCGTGGAGAGCCGAATTTCTGGGCCATTATGAATACAGCACACTTGCACACTTTTATTTAACGGGGAGGAGAGGAAACAGAAACATCGAGGGAAAATTGACTAAAAATGACGATTTAACAAAATTCCCCTTTAATTCCCACCCCTTATACCTATCTAGGTTGCCTTGTAATGGGCCAGAAAGTTTATGCTCACCAGTAAACGCCTGCTCCGTGCCCCTGCGACCTGCCTTGAATTCTTCACCGCCCCGAAGTAGAGATACCCCAGTAATTCAAAAGTAACTGCTGGTATTCCACTTCTTTGGGTGGGCTGCTGAGCTGTTCCTCTGGTAAGCAGGGCACTGGAGGCAAGGCGGTAGAGAGAGAGAGAATGGCTTCCTGAGGGACTATCTTTATACCCCATTTGGGAGCCCTTAGCTTTGCGCCCAAATTTGGACGTATCCGGGGTACACAAAAGGGACCAATCTGTCCCCATTGACCGTAATGGGTTTGAATGCGTTTCCCATTCACTTAACTGGTTTGTGCTCAGTTTAAAATGTCCCACTGATTTCTCAAGTGCTGGACAAACAAATCCTTAAGTATTCAGTAAACAGTCCTTTGTCCTGCGGTTACATTCCAACCGCAATTGATTGACAGTTTCAAGTGCTTAAGCCCTTGAGTCAACACTGTTGAGAGCTTGTAAACAAACAATCCTTTGTTCGATGTTGAACTTCCTAAACCACAGTTGATTGACAGTTTAAGTACTTCAGCCAGTGATGGGAGATGTTCAGACAGGCTGTCTTTCTCTTTTGCCACGAGGCCTGGCAGCCATCTTTGATGCCCTGGGTTTTTAAGGTACATTCCAACCAGGTTTTCTTTAATCAAATAATCTTCGGGGGCTGTCGAAATTTTCTGAAATTTTGCAAACCTTACAGTTCTCCCTGGGATACTAAAACTTGCTTGCAGTATCCTGTTTAAAGGTGAGCAAGAATTTCTGACCCCCCAAAAACAACCTTCCCTTATATTTATCTATATCCATCTCTGATCCCTTAACACCTCCATCCCTCTTCCTCAGAGAGCATCACAGTGCACGGTAGGCATCTATCGATAGAAAAATATGATTAGTTACAATAATTCAAGCATGGAGGGGGTCCAATGCCCCTGCACTACTGAGTATTTACAATAATTCAAGCATGGAGAGGGTCCAATGCCCCTGCACCACTGAGTATTCACAATAATTCAAGTGTGGAGGGGGTCCAATGCCCCTGCACCACTTGTGACATAGTTTTAACATGATACAACATCTTTAATGAGATTACTACCAAGCCAAAACATATCTGTTAAAAATACAAACCGAAGAAACAAGTTTCCCTTTTTTGTAATGCAATTGCCTAACACTTTAATAAATGGTACCATTCTTCAGCCATAAATGTATTTCAAACTTCCACAATCTACAAACACAACAATCCACAGGCATATGCAATTTGTTCAATTGACTCTAAACAAGTAGTACAATCTCACAGTTAGGAACTAAATTCACACATTATTTCCTTCGGAGTTGGGACCAGTACAGAATACAAATATAAAATAATTAACAAGCCTTTTGGAAACTCTTAAACTTAATCTGGATTTCCAATAACAGTTTAATTGCTGTGAACAATAATGTGCCAAGTATTGTTACACATTCTACACGTCAATCAATGTGTTCTAGTGTGTGAAACTGGATAGAAAATTTAAATTACTTCTCACGGAGAGCGTCTGCCATCACCCATGATTAGTTACAATTCGGTCTTATTGACCTCCAAAAAGTCAAATTTACAGAATTCCTGAAACATCTCTTGAGGTGACGGTTCGTATCCTTGGGCACTGGAGGGAGGCCTCCCCATACGTGAAACCGGTCTCACTAGAATACTGGGTTGCCTTGGATCCCAGTCATCCTGGCCAGCTCCCCTCATGGGCATCTGCCTCCTGCAGACCCCTCCCTTCGTGGGCTAGGGGTGCTCCCTTCCCCGAGCGTCCAAAGACACGATGGTCCTCTGCACCTTCCGAAACTCTGAAAAAGACTTTAAAAAAAACATCTAGCCAGGTTCCCTGGCTCGGGGGAATGTGATCGGGTCCCGCGACCTCGGCTCACATAGACAACACTCTGGAACGGTACCATACTTGAAACTTATACTCTAATACTTAACACTACCGAATTGCAATATAAAATTAAAATGAACACATTCTAACTTAATCCTCTATACACATTACTTGAACAAAGCTATATACAAGCACCGCCCATCTCCGGGCGGCCAGCCTAATCCTTGTTTGGACTGTTGCAGGCTACTGCCTGCAGCGAAGCTGGACTGATCCCAACTTCTAGTCCCTCGCAGCTTATGGCTGC
Organism: Somniosus microcephalus; assembly: GCF_052327205.1. Lineage (NCBI taxonomy): Eukaryota > Metazoa > Chordata > Chondrichthyes > Squaliformes > Somniosidae > Somniosus > Somniosus microcephalus. The sequence continues at coordinate 165,594,947 of NC_140989.1, read as the reverse complement.
TGGTTGGGGACTTCTGTCTTTTGGCTTCCCCCTGACTCGGGAGACCACCCTATTCCACTGGAAAGTGGGTGACCATACTTTCTTGGGCTGGGGTACCCGAAGAGGCCTCCTAGGGAGTGTCGCTGGTGGGGCTACCCTGGCGGGCGGACCCTTAGCTCGGGTCACAGTCCTTGCTGGCTGGGGACCTTCTCCCTCGGGTCCCTCCCCTCCCAAACCTGGGCTGGGGACGGGCAATCCCTCGTCACCGGCTGCTGGTGGCTGAGAGTCTTCCCCTTCAGGTCTAAAACCTGGTTCAGGCTCCTCCCCGGAGTCCCATAAGAGAGGGGGAATCGCTCGGGCCAAGTGCTGGGGAACTTCTCCCTTCACGCACGCGACTGCGCCTGCGTGTACAGTCTGTGTGAGTGTACGCGCTGCAGGCTGAGGATTTCTAATCTCAGGTTCAATCCCAGCTGCCTGTTTCCCTGCCTCCGGCTTAAACAATTTGCATTGATTAATATAACTAGCAGCCTGCCAGTAACCCTGTTCTAAATTCTTTCTCCTCACCAGGGCGGCCTTAAAGGCAGAATCTTGGGCTTGGACCTGCTTTTGGTCCGGGGCCAAAACTATCCCGTGTGCCTCCCTTGTCCTGGATTGCTGCAACCGGACCTGCTCTACAGGGGTCCCAGAACTCTCCTTCCCTGTCCCCCTGCTTGGCCACCTCGTTGGTCTTGTGGTTACCCTCCCACGTGGTATGGAGGGATCCTAAACCTATGGCCAAAGGTTTAGACCTTTCCTCAGCCTGCTCGTTCCCTGTGGGTCCCATTAAGCTGAATGGGACCTTGTTAGACCGGGGTGAATTGGTCAGGTCTTCCGAATGGAACACCGTGCTGGAAGCTCCAGTGTCCACCGAATATCTCCCCTGCACCGTCTTCACCCTTATCTTATCATAGGGCCTGCTCCCCTCAGCATTTTCACGGGGACACAGGTCGACAGGCTGCGCTGGCTCTAGTCATTGCTGGGAGTGGGATGGGGCAGACGGGGTCAAAGCATCGGTGGTGGCTGCTAATCTCCCCTGGCCAGTCAGAAGAGACCGTAGGGACTGTAAAAATGACTCAATCGCAGCGGGAGGGATATCTGGCCCTGCCCTTTGGGCTGGGGCTGTGGGATCCTTTCCCTTGTTATCTTTCCAGGGATTCTTACAGTCTTTTCTCCAGTGACCGTCTTTCCCACACCCATAACAATTTAACTTAGCCTGGGAGGGACGGTTCCCCTCCTGGTGCCACTCTTTCTTACTCTGGCTCCCAGGTTTAACCTCATGGACTTTTCCCTTGGGTTGGGGCGTCTCGATACACTTCATGTTTCTAAATGCTACTGTGAGCCGGCGGATCACTGCTTCTTCGGTGGTCTGGGGGTTTCGGGGGTCAAACCAAGCCGCGACCTGGGCTTGGATCTGGGGTAGGCTGTTTGTCATAAGACAACGGAGCCAGTGAGTCAATTGGACTGGGTTCAGTGCTGCCCGCCCTGGCATTCCCAGGCATACGCTCCGGTAGACTGGCCACAGCCTTTCTGCGAACGCCTGCGGGGACTCCCCTGGGAGCTGCACCGTTCTTTCTACCCGGGCGAACGGACTACCATCATTGAGTCCCATGGCCTCCAATATCTCATTCCTCAGATCCTCATAATCCTTCTGCCCCCTTTTGCACTTGCCAGATAGGGCCTGGAGGAGATCACCTCCCAGGGAAAACAGCAGCATTTTTGCTTGCTCTGCATCATCGCAGTCATTAACACAAGCTGCTTGTTCTATCTCCCTGAAGTGCAGTGAGGGGTCTCCCTTTTTAGTGAGCTTGGGGATGTGGCTAACCATGTCCCTGAGCTAGTGGGTGCCATACGGCATCACAAACTGATTCTGGATGGCCCCTGGGTCATCTTCATCAATGGGCGGACTGTGCCTCCGTTGTCGGAGGGGGTACACTGGTCCTGGTCCCAGCCTATCTAGCGGGGCCTGCTGTGCTTCCTCTACCACCTCATCCTCCACCCCCCTTCACTGCCAGAGCTCCTGAAAGCTCGGAGCTGTGGGTGGCGGTCGTGGGACCTCTGATTCCCTGACCAACTTTGTTCTGGGTGTTGCCTGTGGGACGGTTCTATTTGGGTTGCTGGTAAAATCTGACTGAGCTGTCTTCGGGCTGATAAGACATATCATCCCCTTTGCCCTCTTTAAAGCCATATTCAAGCTTTCTATCTCTTCCCTACGGGGGCCATGATCTGCTTCCTCAAACCCTTGGTCGCAGGCCAGCTTATACGCTGCCTTTACCTCCCTAACCTTTTCCTCTTGCTCTCTTACTTCTTGTATGAGGCGGGCATTCTCCTCCCGCACCCTCATCTCATTGCTCTTGGCCTCTGCAACTAGGCACTTCAGGTACTCTAACTCATACCTCGTGTGGCTTTTGCCCTCACTAAACTGGTCCACCAGGCGCTCTATCTTGGCCTGGTATTCCTCAATCTCCATTTCCTTATCCCAACTCTCTGCTTTAACTTCCCTAAGCCTGCGGGTACCTAACCACAGACATATCAGAGTGTGATAAAAAGAAAACCAATAACTGCTGCTCTCTCCAGACCCAGACCACCATCTGCTACATCGCATACTGTTGCCGACGGTCCTGCCGCGGTCGCCATTTTGTAGAAAGGGAGGGGTTTTTGGTTTTGGGGTTATTGTCTGGCCAGTCAGGCGTATCTGAGCTGCTCCAGGCCCTGTGCGGTTTTGAATCTCTTCCCTTTCTGGTTCTAACCGCCGGACTTATTTCAGTAGCGATATAGACAAAACGAGACTCGCGGTTGGGTGCAAAGAAGACCAACGTTTATTGAAAATAAAAAATAAATTGCTATACAGTGAAAATAATTCTGAACACAGCACACTTGCACTTAACGGGGAGGAAAGAAAACGGACACATCGAGGGAAAATTGACTAAAAATGACAATTTAACAAAATTCCCCTTTAATTCCCACCCCTTATACCTATCTAGGTTGCCTTGTAATGGGCCAGAAAGTTTATGCTCACCAGTAAATGCCTGCTCTGTGCCCCTGCGACCTGCCTTGAATTCTTCACCGCCCCGAAGTAGAGATACCCCAGTAATTCAAAAGTAACTGCTGGTATTCCACTTCTTTGGGCGAGCTGCTGAGCTGTTCCTCTGGTAAGCAGGGCACTGGAGGTGAGGCAGTAGAGAGAGAGAGAGAATGGCTTCCTGAGGGACTATCTTTATACCCCATTTGGGAGCCCTTATCTTCGCGCCCAAATCTGGACGTATCCGGGGTACACAAAAAGGACCGATCTGTCCCCATTAACCGTAATGGGTTTGAATGCGTTTCCCATTCGTTTAACTGGTTTGTGCTCAGTTTAAAATGTCCCACTGATATCTCAAGTGCTGGACAAACAAATCCTTAAGTGTTCAGTAAACAGTCCTTTGTCCTGCGGTTACATTCCAACCGCAATTGATTGACAGCTTCAAGTGCTTAAGCCCTTGAGTCAACACTGTTGAGAGCTTGTGAACAAACAATCCTTTGTTCGATGTTGAACTTCCTAAACTGCAGTTGATTGACAGTTTAAGTACCTCAAGTACTTCAGCCAGTGATGGGAGATGTTCAGACAGGCTGTCTTTCTTTTTTGCCACGAGGCCTGGTAGCCATCTTTGGTGCCCTGGGTTTTTACGGTACATTCCAACCAGGTTTTCTTTAATCAAATAATCTTCGGGGGCTGTCGAAATTTTCCAAAATTTTGCGAACCTGACAAGCCACCACAAAACAAACATTCCAAACATAATTTATAAATGATTAATTCCAATATTACATTACAAAGTCAACTAATCACCCTTGAGCATTCCCTTAGTGTCTGTCTTTTGTGTTCATTTGCCGATTCTAGTGCTCCTATGCAGTGTTACCCCAGTGGCTGCAGCATTGCTAGTGGAAGGCTGCTGACTTTCCGTGGGGGTCACCACAGATGGCCTTGCAAGGACAACCTCGTGCAACTGTGGGCGTAGAAGGCCTGGCTGTAGACTGCACCACCTTGGCATGGGCGGCAGCAATCTGGGCTGGCTGGCTGACCGGCAACTGCACTGACGCTGGCGGAGTGGCAGTGGTGGAAGTACGAATGCTGTCGTTCCGAGAGGACAGCAGGTTTTTGCTCCATGGAGCCACTGCCACTCCCCCGGGGCGACACCTCTGCAATCCTAGCCTGGCTGTTGAGCGCTGCAGCGCATTTAGCACTGGGCTCAGCACAGCAATTGTGTTAATGAGCAGGCAGCACAAATTTCACGTGCTTCCTGCACTAATTTCAATGGGTGCGGGCAAATTGCACATCGCGATCCCCCGTGCCCATTTTCAGGCCTTATCCAATATAGCCCCCGTTGTTCCTATTAATGTTGGTATCACTATTACTCCTGCTGCTCATATTAAAACTGGTATCACTATTAGTCCAACTTATCCTATTAATACTGATATTATTAATCCTGCTGTGCCTATTAATTCTGCTATTACTGTTAGTCCTGCTGTCCCTGATCATGCTGGCATTACTGAGTCCTGAGGCTGCTATTAATGCTGGTATTACTATTCGTCCAACTTATCCTATTAATGCTGCTATTACTATTTGTTCTGCTGTTCCTATTAATGCTGGTACTAAAAACATAAGAACATAAGAAATAGGAGCAGGAGTAGACCATTCAGCCCCTCGAGCCTGTTTCGCCATTCAATAAGATCATGGCTGATCTTCTACCTCAACTCCATCTTCCCACACTATCCTTATATTCCTTGATTCCCTTAATATCCAAATAGCTATCGATCTCTGTCTTGAATATACACAACAACTGAGCATCCACAGCTCTCTGGATAGAGAATTCCAAAGATTCACAACCCTTTGAGTGAAGAAATATCTCCTCATCTCAGTCCTAAATGGCCGACCCCTTATTCTGAGACTGTGACCCCTAGTTCAAGACTTCTCAGCCAGGGGAAACATCCTCCCAGCATCTACCCTGTCAAGCCCTTAAGAATTTTATATGTTTCAATGAGACCACCTCTCAATCTTCTAAACTCTAAAGAATATAGGCCCAATCTACTCAATTTCTCCTCAGAGGACAACCCTCTCATCCCAGGAATCAGTCCAGTGAACCTTCGTTGTACTCCCTCTAAAGCCAGTATATCCTTCCTTAGTTAATGGAGACCAAAACTGTACACAGTTCTCCAGGTGCGATCTCACCAAGGTCCTATATAATTGTAGTAAGACTTCTTTACTCTTATACTCTAATCCCTTTGTAATAAAGGCTAACATACCATTTGCTTTCCTAATTGCTTTCTGTATCTGTATGTTAACTTGCTGTGATTTGTGTACAAGGCCACCCAGGTCCCTCTGAATACCAACATTTCCCAGTCTCTCACCATTTAAAAAATATATTGCTTTTCTATTTTTCCTACCAAAGTGGATAACTTCACATTTCTCCACATTATATTCAATTTGCCATGTTCTTGCCCACACACTTAACCTGTCTATATCCCTATGTAGCCTTTGTGTCCTCCTCACGGCTTACTTTCCCCACCTAGCTTTGTATTGTCAGCAAACTTAGATACATTACACTCGGTCTCCTCATCTAAATCATTGATGTAGATTGTAAATAGCGGAGACCCAAGCACTGATCCTTGTGGTACCCCGCTAGTTACAGCCTGCCAACCTGAAAAAGACCCATTTATTCCTACTTTCTGTTTGTTAACCAATCCTCAGTCCATGCTAGTATATTACCCCAAATCCCATGAGGCCTAATTTTGTTTAATAACCTCTTGTGTGGCACCTTATCAAATTATTTTTGAAAAGCCAAATACACCACATCCACTGGTTCCCCCTTATCTACCCTGCTAGTTATAACCTCAAAAAACTACAGATTTGTCAAACACGATTTCCCTTTCATAAATCCATGTTGACTCTGCCTAATCCTATTATTATTTTCAAAGTGCCCTGTTACCACGTCCTTAATAATAAATTCTAGCATTTTCCCTACTACAGATGTCATGCTAACTGGCCTACAGTTCCACGTTTTCTCTCTCCCTCCTTTCTTGAATAGTGGGGTTACATTTGGTACCTTCCAATCCATAGGGACCGTTCTAGAATCTAGGGAGTTCTCAAAGATCAAAAACAATGCATCCACTAGCTCTGCAGCCACCTCTTAAAACCCTAGGATGTAGGCCATCAGGTCCAGAGGATTTGTCAACTTTTTGTCCCATTCATTTATCCAGTATTTTATTTACTAATACCATGGTAGTATAGTGGTTATGTTCCTGGACTAGTAATCCAGAGGTCCTGGACCAGAGACGCAAATTCAAATCCCATCACGGCAGCTGGAGAAATTAAATAAATCTGGAATAAAAAGCTAATGTCAGTAATGGTGACCTTGAAAGTACTGGATTGTCATAAAAACCCATCTGGTTCACTAATGTCCTTTAGGGAAGGAAATCTGCCAACCTTACCTGGTCTGGCCTATATGTGACTCCAGATCCACGGCAATGTGGTTGACTCTTATCTGCCCTCTGCAAGCCACACAGTTGTACCAAACCACTACAAAGAAGTATACTAAGAATAAAACCATCCTGGCATTGACCAAGGCACTGGACACGACCAAGGCACACTAAGCCCAGTCGATCCTGCAAAGTCCTCCTCACTGGGGACTTGTGCCAAAATTGGGAGTCAAGCAAAAGCCTAACATAGGAACAGGAGTAGGCCATCCAGCCCCTCAAGCCTGTTCTGCCATTCAATGAGATCATGGCTGATCTGCGACCTAACTCCAAATACCCGCCTTTGGCCCATATCCCTTAATACCTTTGGTTAACAAAAATCTATCAATCTCAGGTTTAAAATTAAGGGGAAGAGAGTTCCAAACTTCTACCACCCTTTGTGTGCAGAACTGTTGCCTAATCTCATTCCTGAAAGGTCTGGCTCAAATTTTTAGACTATGCCCCCTAGTTCGAGACTCCCCAACCTGCAGAAATAGTTTCTCTCTATCTACCCTATCTGTTCCCCTTAATATCTTGAAAACTTCGATCAAATCAACCCTTAATCTTCTAAATTCCAGGGAATACAACCCTAGTTTGTGTAATCTCTCCTCGTAATTTAGCCCCTGGTTTAATAGTCATAATCATAGAATTATACATTTCAGCTGATGTCCCAGACACCGCCATTGCCATCCCTGGGTATGTCCTGACCACCGGCAGGACAGACCCACCAAAGGTGGAGGGACAGTGGTATACAGTCGAGAGAGAGTGGCCCTGGGAGTCCTCAACATTGACTCTGGACCCCATGAAGTCTCATGGCATCAGGTCAAACATGGGCAAGGAAATCTCCTACTGATTATCACCTACTGCCCTCTCTCAGCTGATGAATCAGTACTCCTCCATATTGAACACCAATTGGAAGAAGCACTGAGGGTAGCAAGGGCGCAGAACTATTCTGGGTTGGGGACTTCAATGTCCATCACCAAGAGTGGCTCGGTAGCACCACCAATGACAAAGCAGGCAGAGTCCTGAAGGACACAGCTGCCAGACTGGGCCTGTGGCAGGTGGTGAGAGAACCAACATGAGGAAAAAACCTACTTGACCTCGTCCTCACCAATCTACCTGTCGCAGATGCATCTGTCCATGACAGCATTGGTAGGAGTGACCACCGCATAGTCCTTGAGGAGACGAAGTCCCATCTTCACATTGAGGACACCCTCCATCATGTTGTGTGGCACTACCACTAAATATATTCAAGAAGGAGTTGGATATATTTCTTAAGGCTAAAGGGATCAAGGGATATGGGGAGAAGGCAGGGACAGGGTACTGAATTTGGATGATCAACCATGATCTCATTGAATGGCGGAGCAGGCTCGAGGGGCCGAATGGCCTACTCCTGCTCCTATCTTCTATGTTTCTATGTTACCACTGTGCTAAATGGGATAGATTCAGAACAGATCTAGCAGATAAAAGATGGGCATCCATGAGGTGCTGTGGGCCATCAGCAACAGCAGAATTGCATTCCACCACAATCTGTAACGTCATGGCCCGGCATATCCCTAACTCTACCATTACCATCAAGCCAGGGGATCAACCCTCGTTCATTGAGGAGTGTAGAAGAGCATTCCAGGAGTAGCACCAGGTTTACCTAAAAATGAAGTGCCAAATCTGGCAAAGCTACAACACAGGACTACATACATGCTAAACAGCAGAAGCAGCATGCTATAGACAGGGCTAAGCGATCCCACAACCAACAGATCAGATCAAAGCTCTGCAGTCCTGCCACATCCAGTTGTGAATGGTGCTGGACAATTAAACAACTAATGGGAGGAGGAGGCTTCATGAACATCTCCATCCTCAATGATGGCGGAGCCCAGCATGTGAATGCAAAAGACAAGGCTGAAACATTCACAACCATCTTCAGCCAGAAGTGACAAGTGGATGATCCATCTCAACCTCTGCCCAAGGTCCCCACCATCACAGAAGCCAGTCTTCAGCCAATTCGATTCACTCCATGTGATATCAAGAAACGGCTGAGTGCGCTGGATACAGCAAAGGCTGTGGGCCCAGACAACATCCCGGCTGTCGTGCTGAAGACTTGTGCTTCAGAACTAGCCATGCTGCTAGCCAAGCTGTTCCAGCACAGGTAAAACACTGGCATCTACCCAACAATGTGGAAAATTGCCCAGTTATGTCCTGTCCACAAAAAGCAGGACAAATCCAATCCAGCCAATTACTGCTCCATCAGTCTACTCTCAATCATCAGCAAAGTGATGGAAGGTGTCATTGACAGTGCTATCAAGCGGCAATTACTCACCAATAACCTGCTCACCGTTGCTCACTTTGGGTTCCGCCAAGACCACTCAGCTCCTGACCTCACTGCAACCTTGGTCTAAACATGGACAAAAGAGCTGAATTCCTGAGGTGAGGTGAGAGTGACTGTCCTTGACATTAAGGCAGCATTTGACCAAATGTGGCATCAAAAAGCCCTAGTAAAATTGAAGACAATGCAAATCAGGGGAAAACTCTCCACTGGCTGGAGTCATACCTAGCACAAAGGAAGGTGGTTGTTGGAGGTCAATCATCACAGCCCCAGGACATTGTTGCAGGAGTTCCTCAGGGCAGTGTCCTAGGCCCAAACATCTTCAGCTGCTTCATCAATGACCTTCCCTCCATCATAACGTCAGAAGTGGGGATGTTTGCTGATAATTGCAAAGTGTTCAATTCCATTCATAACTCCTCAGATAATGAAGCAGTCTATGCCCGCATGCAGCAAGATCTGATCTTATTACATTACATAGAATTTACAACACAGAAACAAGCTATTCGGCCTATGCCGGTGTTAATGCTCCACACAAGCCTCATCTCATCCTATCAACATGTCCTTCTATTCCTTTCTCACTCATGTACTTATCTAACTTTCCCTTAAATGCATGAATACTATTCACCTCAACCACTCTAACGAGTTCCACATGCTTATCTTTCTGCTCTTTTGGTTAAAACAAATTGGCCTAGAAATTCAGTATAGCCACGTTTGGGGCGCTACAGCCGGGCGGCCGCTAAAGTTTGCGCCCGGCGCAACTTCGCACCACCTTCGCTGATATTCAGTCGCATCGCCCCAAGAGGTTGCTGCTGCGCTAAAACAGGCGATGCACGACTATCATTAGGCGCTAAGCTGGCGATCCGGGGCGCTAACACCGAGGACGGGTGCAGTGCAGGTGCGGCGAGTTGCTCAATGAAGGCAGACACGCTGGCGCCGGTCAGCTCTTAAAGGGGAAGGGTCGACTTGTTTAGCTGCCATGCCCTGCACAATGCAGCCCTGAAGCAAGGCCTGACCATTGCTGGTTCATCAGTTCTACGCCCTCAACCATGGGGAAGCCCGCTATTCTTCCAAATCCGATTGCACGCTCTTGCTGCTTGTCCAGGGTCATGGGGAAGGAGATGTACTGATGTCTCCTTCTGAAAAGGGCATTGTTCACCTGGCGGATGCAGCAATGTACCGCGAACTGGGAGATGTTGGCAATGTCCCCAGTAGCGGATTGGAAGGAGCCAGTGGCATCGAAGTTGAGAGTCACCGTCACCTTCACTGCCACTGACAGAGACGTCCTGCTCCTCAGCTGTGGCAGCAGATCTCTGCGAAGCAGGTGGCAGATCTCAGTGACCACCTCCCTTCTGAATCGCATCCTCCGAACACACTGCTCCTCAGACATGTTCAGATATGAGAACTGCTGGCGGTATACCCTGGGTGGGTAAGGCCTCCTGTGCCGACGCCTGTTGGCCAATCTCCGTCTGGCCATGACTGGCACTCTCTCACGGCGTCTCTGATCCCTTTGAATGCAATGCAGAAAGCCAACGTTTCCACCCATTGAAGCCCCCATTATATGTGGCGACTCAAGGCTATGGCACTGAAAGTGAAATCCAAGTGCAAAGCTCTGGCCTGAAGCCACAAGTACCTGTGCAAGCACTGAGTCAAAGCAGAAAGCTCTCTGCCTTTGTCTCTCTCCAAATATCCGTCTCTCACACAGAGGGATTGGCACAAAATGGCTGCCACTTATACTGCAGGAGGAGTCCCCTTTAAATAGCGCCCCCCGCGCCCCGCAGCGACTGGGAACCGTTCCCCTCTACCAGTCGCTGGGGGCGCCAGGCGCAAAGAAGGGCGGCGCCACTGAATTTCCGGTTCGGGGCGCACAAAGGGCGTTGCACCATGAAATGACGTCAGGATCTGCGCGCGCAGCTGAGCGCGCGCAAAGGCTTTGCGCTGCCGCTAAATCTTTACTGAAGTTGGGGAGAGGCGCAGATCGCGCTGCGCCCGGCCGCTAGCCGCCTAGCGCCCCACATCTCCTCCTAAGGCGCTAGCGGCTGACGCAAACAACTGAATTTCTAGGCCATTGACTGTAAATTAATGAAACTTTAAATGAAACTTAACATATTAAATTGAAATTGCATTGGCCGGGGTGATGATGCACTCCAGTCCCCGTGGCGCTCACTGGTCGCGAAAAGCCTCAAGTATGCCAGCGGACACCGCGTGCTCCATCTCCAGCGCCACCCGGGCGCAAACATAGCCACGGAAGAGAGGCAGGCAATCGGGCTGAACGACCCCCTCGACCGCCCGCTGCCTAGACCTGTTTATGATGCTTATCATTCTGAGTAAAGAAGTTTCTCCTGAATTCCTTAGTGGATTAAGTGACTATCTTATCTTTTTGGCCCTAAGTTTTGGACTCTCCCACAAGTGGAAACAGCTGTTCTACATCTACCTGATTGAACCTCTGCATAATAAGACCTCTATCTAATCACCGCTTAACTTTTTATTTTCTCGAGAAAGAAGCCCCAATCTGTTCAGGCTTTCCTGATAGTTATAACATCTCAGTTCTGGTATCATCCTTATAAATCTTTTTTGCACCTTCTCCAGTTCTTTTATAATATGGAGACCATAAATGCACACTGTAAAGTCCGCGCCTCAATAATACACGGACTTCGGGAGAACAGTTTAACAGGTACTTTACTGAACAAGAGGCAGCTTGAAGCTGAAACTACAGAAGCCTGCTAGGGCCTTTCATACAGGGGTGGTTGTATTGATTTGTATGTGGGTTCAATGACGACACATTCATGAAAGAGAATGTCTTTTAATCTAAAGTTTGTTCAACTCAGTTAACAGCATTACAGGAGACACCATCTTAGAGATCCATCTAAAACGAAACTAAAACTAAACTCTGTCTCTCTCACATGCCCTCTGCTGGTAAGGCATAAATAATCAAACAGGCAAATATGCTGGTAAGGCATAATAATCAAACAGGCAAATACCATCACTATTTGCTGATATCATTACAGTGGTCACTGCCAGTACTGCAGTCTAAGACCAGTTATTCCCTTAAAGGGACATACACAACAATTCCTCCCCTTTTAGATAAACAGTACATAACATTCATTTAACAACTAAATAATAACTAATTACAATTACAATTTTCTCAGTAATATATACATCAACTGGAATAGTCATTTATAAGTTCAGTCTTTGAGGAGGCTTCCTGATCCGGACTGGATAGCGCCTTTCTTGAGTATCCTGTTCTGGCGGTGGAGTCAATTCTGGCTCATTGTCATTGGTTGGTTCGTCAGCTTCCAATACCCCTGCTTCTGAGGTAGACGCAATCTGTACTTCGGGCTCATTACCAGGTGCACATGCTTGTGGTACAGGTTTGGCTTGTTCCTGTGACTCTAGAATCTGGTCAGCATGGCGTCTCACGATGCTCTCTCCAACGTCCACTGTGTACATTAGTGGGCCCTGCTGTGTGCATATCGTGCCTGGCTGCCATTTTTCTGTTTGGTAGTCGCGGGCCAAGACTGGTTGCCCTATCTTGAAGCTCCTGGTTGGCTTCTCATTTATGTGCTGGAACTGCTTATCCTCAACATCTCGTCTTATGTTTGGTTTGAGCAAATCCAAGCGACATCTTAGTCTCCGGTTGAAAAACAGTACGGCTGGAGTTTGGTTGGTTACTGCATGTGTCGCATTCCGGTAAGCAAATAGGAAGTTATCCACCTTGTGTTGCAGTGGTATGTTGTCATTATACATTGCCTTTATGGCCTTTTTAAAGGTCTGAACAAACCTCTCAGCCAATCCATTTGTGGCTGGATGATATGGGGCAGATGTGTAATGTTTCACCCCATTATTCTTCAGGAACCTCCGGAAATCCTCAGACACAAACTGTGGGCCATTGTCGGAATAGATCTGTTCTGGCAACCCATTCCTGGCGAAGATGGTCCTTAGGACTGCAATAGTTTTCTCCGTGGTGGTGGAGGACATTTTAATGACCTCTGGCCATTTCGAATGGGCGTCCACAGCGATTAGAAACATTGAGTCCATAAATGGACCAGCGAAATCAATGTGTACCCGTTGCCATGGAGATGAGGGCCACTCCCATGGATGTAGCGGGGCCTGTGGTGGAGCGTTTTGGACCTTCTGGCATCCTGTGCATCTCTTGGTCATATCCTCGATTTCTTTATCGATTCCCAGCCACCACACAAACGCCCTGGCTAGGCTCTTCATTTTTACCCCTCCCAGATGACCCCCGTGAAGCTCATTGAGCACTCTTATCTCTCAACTTAGGTAGAATTACCACTCGGGATCCACACATCAAGGTTCCCCGGCACATTGACAGCTGTTCCCTCCTTGGCGAGAATGCTGGCAACAGTGAGTCGCCATATGCTGGCCATCCCTTCGCCGTCAAATCATAGACCCGAGAGAGTGTCGGGTCATTTCGGGTTTCCTTCTCAATACTTGCGTTTGTAACAGGCAAACATTCGACTATGGTCGCATGGAATAGCTCCACCGGGTCCACTGCAGGTGCTTCTTCCGCCGTAGGCAACGGTAGGCGCGACAGCCCATCAGCGTTTCCATGTTGTTTCGTACCTTTGTACTCTATGTCATACTGATGTGCCCCTAGAAAAAGTGACCATCTTTGCAGCCGTTGCGCCGTCATCACTGGAACGCCCTTCTTTGGGTTAAAAATTGAGACCAGGGGTTGACGATCAGTCAGTAGGGTGAATTTCTGCCCATGCAGATAGTGATTGAACTTCTTCACCCCCCACACCAGGCTGAGGGTCTCCCCGTCAATCTGGGCGTAGTTACGCTCGGCTGAGGTTAGCGAGCGCGATGCAAAGGCTATTGGCCTCTCTGAACCGTCACGGAATTTGTGTGACAGCACCGCTCCAATGCCGTAAGGTGACACATCACATGCCAACCGAATCGGTAGTGTTGGGTTGTAGTGGGCCAATATTTCTTTTGAAGTGATTTGGCCTTTACATTCCTGAAAGGCACGCTTACACTCATCACTCCATTTCCATGTTACACCAGTTTGAAGGAGGGCGTTCAGTGGGTGCAGAATTGTAGATAAATTTGGCAAGAACTTATGGTAGTAGTTCACCAACCCGAGGAACGACCTCAGTTGCGACACATTTTCTGGTGCTGGAGCCTTGACTACAGCCTCAATCTTGTCCGGCGACTTATGCAACCCTTCCTCATCAATCATGTGGTCACAATACGAGATTTGTCTCCTGAAGAACTCGTATTTGGGACAGTTGTCTCGTAGCCCATATTCCTGCAATCGCGTGAGCACCTGTTCCAGGTTGGCAAGGTGTTCATTGTCATTTTCGCCCGTAACCAGGATGTCGTCCAAATAACACTGGGTCCCCGGGATCCCTTGCAGGACTTGTTCCATTGCCCTCTGCCACATAGCCGGGGCCGATGCTACCCCAAATACCAGTCGATTGTACTGGTAAAGGCCTTTGTGAGTGTTTATCGTGAGGTATTTCCTAGATGCTTCTTCCACCTCCATTTGTAGATACGCTTGAGCCAGGTCAATCTTTGTAAAACGTTTCCCTCCAGATAGTGAGGCGAAAATATCTTCTATCCGCGCTGTACTGCGTGCAGGACTGGGTTCACAGTCACCTTGAAGTCCCCACAGATGCGAACCTTCCTTGGCTCCCCAGGCGTGCTGCTCAATGCTTTCTTCATTACAGGAACGATGGGTGTGGCCCACTCGCTCCAGTCCACCTTAGACAGCACCCCCGAACGCTCCAGACTCTCCAGTTCCGCTTCCACAGCTGGGCGTATCGCGTATGGCACCGGTCTGACCTTGAAAAATTTTGGGGTTGCGTTATCCTCAATCTTAATGGTTGCCTTTACTCCTTTTAGAGTCCCAAGTCCTTGTTGGAACACCACCTCCGCGTCAGATAGAATTTGTGACAGACATCCAGGTGCGACGTCATCATCTTTTTTGTCAGTCACAGTTAGTGCCAGAATGGAATGCCAATCCAATTGTAGTCTTCGGATCCATTGATGTCCCAATAATGGTGGTCCTCCATCTCGTAGTATATACATGTATAGTTTCTGTGTTTCCTTTCTGTTATATTCAACTGGCACCCTTATTTTTCCTCTGGGATAGACCTTTTGTCCCGTGTATGTCTTCAATACAATGGACGTGTCCTTTAAGGGTATGTGTGAGAATAGCCTAGCCGCTCATAGTCTCGTCGATTCATGACAGTTAGGGCTGATCCTGTGTCCAATTCCATCTTCACTGGGGACCCTGCTATCATGAGGGTGACCCAAATGGTTCGGTGATCTTCTTTTGCGATCACGTTGTCTAACTTTAAACAACTTAGTCGCCTGCTCCCGGAATCCTTATCACTCTCCTGATCTTCTGAACTACTATCTGTCAGTTTCTTTACTTTCCTGTACTGTTCCTTAGTAGTTCTTGTCGTGTTGGTCTTCTTTGCCAACCTGCAGACTCTTGCTATATGTCCCATTTTCCCGCATTGCCTGCATATTTTGTCTTTAAACCAGCAGTCCTTCTGCTCATGGGTTGTTCTGCCGCAGCAAAAGCACTTTTCGGCTCCATACGCCATTTCGTTAGCGCTGTATTCTTGTGGTTTCTGTTGTATTTCCGCAGCTCCCCGTGCTGCTGCTTCGTAGGATACTGCCACGCTGAAAGCCTGTTCTAGCGTCAGGTCCTTTTTTGAAAGTAGTCGTTTCTGGGTTCCTTCACTCTGGAGCCCGCAGACAAACTTATCCCATAAGGTGTCTGCCAGTCCTGCTCCGAACTGGCAGTGCTTCGATAACTTGCGTAGTTCCGTAAGATAGTCAGCATTGCTCTCATCTTTGTGCTGGTTTCTTTTATGGAACTTGAATCTTTCTGCTATCAGCAGTGGTGTAGGGCTTAGATGTTCCTGTAAGATATGAACAATCTCCTCAAAACTTTTCTCCATTGGTTTAGCTGGGGTAATTAAATTCCGCAATAGGCCATACGTACTCGCACCCATCAGATTTAAGAATACCGACGCCCTCTTTCCATCAGCCACCTCATTTGCCTTGCAGTACACTTCAATTCTTTCCACATACGTGGTCCAGTCTTCTATCTCGTTGTCGAAAGCAGTGATACTGCCACTTTTCGGCATCTTGGCCGATTTAAAATGGCGCCTCCCGTGCTTTTGCTTCTTCCCCAATGGAATAAAATGGCGTCTCCCGCGCTTTTGCTTCTTCCCCAATGGGATAAAAAGGCGCCGCCCGCGCTTTTGCTTCTTCCCCTTACTGCCACGCTGCTCCTAGCGTTCTACAGGGTAATGGCGGTGACCCGCAGCTTCGGCGCGTCTCGCTTTCCTTCCCCCCCGTTTAGTTTCTCTCCGCTGTCCTGTTCTCGAGCACTGACCGCGCCCTGTGCGCTCCACCCTCTCTCTCTTGTTTTCTTTTCCTGGCGACGCTGTGCGGCCCGATTTGTAGAGCCGCTCGATCGAGCTTGAGCCCGCCGCAGTCCGGAAGGGTCAGCGCGCTACCTGCTACCAGCATGATTCGCTGGAACCACAGTCTCTCCCGCAATTCTCCAAACACCGATGGATTCTTTGGGCGGTTGCCCTCGGTCGACGCCCGTTGCTCAGACTACGACCTTCCAGGACCTTCCTTTCAGGCGAGATCCCCGTGAGATGATGCCACACTGCAGGTGAGTTCGAACTTACTCGTCGCCACTGTAAAGTCCGCGCCTCAATAATACACGGACTTCGGAAGAACAGTTTAACAGGTACTTTACTGAACAAGAGGCAGCTTGAAACTGAAACTACAGAAGCCTGCTAGGGCCTTTTATACAGGGGTGGTCACTGCCGGTACTGCAGTCTAAGACCAGTTATTCCCTTAAAGGGACATACACAACACACACGGTACTCCAAACGAGGTATAACCAAGGTTCTATAGAAGTTTAGCATAACTTCTCTGCCTTTGAATTCTATTCTTCTAGAAATGAACCCCAGTGCTTTGTTTGCATTTTCTATGGCTTTGTTAGCCTGCATTGCTACTTTTAATGATTTGTGAATCTGTAACCCTGGAACCCTTTGCACCTCTGTCCCATTTAGACTCTTATTTTCCAAGGACTATGTGGCATCCTTATTCTTCCTTCCAAAATGCACTACCTCACATTTATTGAAATGAATTTGCTATTTACATGCTCATTCTGCAAGTTTGCTAATGTCATCAATATTTTGTCACAATCTTCCTCAGTACTAACTATACCCCCAATTTGGTGTCATCTGGAAATTTTGATATTGTACTTCCGATCCCCAAGACCAAAGCATTTATGCAAATAGTGAATAACAGTGATCCCAGCACCGATCGATTAATTCTCCTATTACTATTAGGTCAGCTGATCCAATTGATGTTGGTATTATTATTTGTCTTGCTGTCTGTTATTGCTGACATTGCTATTAGACCAGCTTTCCCTCATAATGTTGGTACTATTGGTCGTGCTGTGCCTATTAATGCAGGTATTTCTGTTATTCCAGCTGATCTTATTACGTTTGGTGTTAGAGTCCTGCTGCTCATATTAAAGTGAATATTACTATTAGTCCTGTTCCTATTAATACTGGTATTACTATTCCTGCTGCTCCTATTAAATCTACCATTACTATTAGTCCTGTTGTGTCTATTTGCCTATTAAACTAGTATTACACCAACAATAACAACTTGCATTTATATAATGCCTTTTACATAGTAAAACAATCCAAGGCACTTTGCAGAAGCACTATCAAAGGAAAATTTGACACCGAACCACTTAAGGAGATATTAGGACATGTGAGGTAGGTTTAAAGGAGTGTTCTAAAGGAGGAGAGAGGTGGAGAGGTTTAGGAAGGGAATTCCAGAGCTTAGGGCCCAGGGAGCGGAAGGCACGGTCATCAATGGTGGAGCAATTAAAATATGGGATGCACAAGAGGCCAGAATTGGAGGAGCACAGAAATCTCAGAGGGTTGTAGGAGGTTACAGAAATAGGGTAAAACGAGGCATGGGAGGGATTTGGGAAAAAGGATGAGAATTTTTAAATTGAGGCGTTGCCGGACCGGGCGCCAGTCTACCTCAGTGAACAGTAAGTGAACGGTACTTGGTGCGAATTAGGATACAGGCAGCAGATGTTTAGATCGGCTCAAGTTTATGGAGGGTGGAAAATGGAAGGCAAGCCAGGAGAGCATTGGAGTAGTAAAGTCTAGAGGTAACAATGGGGATCAGCAGCAGATGAGCTGATGCAGGGGCGGAGGTGGAAGTAGGCGGTTTTGCTATGACTCCTGCTGCTCATCTTAATGTGTCAGCCGTGGCTCACTTCTGAATCAGAAGGTTGTGGGTTCAAGTTACAACTAAATGGGGCTTGAGCATAAAATCTAGGCTGACACTCCAGTGCAGTACTGAGGGAGTGCTATACTGTCGGAGATGCCGTCTTTCAGATGAGATGTTAAACTGAGGCCCTGTTTGCTCTCTTATGATGGACATAAAAGATCCCATGGCACTATTTCGAAGAAGAGCAGGGGAGTTCTCCAAGGTGTTCTTTTATTTTTGTCTTATGTGAAGCGCCTTGGGATGTTTTACTACAAGGGCAAGGGAGTGGGACTAGCTGAGAGTCGGCATGGGCTTGACGGGCCGAATGGCCTTCTTCCGTGCTGTAACCATTGTATGACTCTACGTTAAAGGCACTATATAAATACAAGTTGTTGTGGCCTGGGCAATATTTACCTCCGTAATCAACATCACAAAAACAGCTGATCTGGTCAGGAACAGATTGCTGTTTGTGGGAGCTTGCTGTGCGCAATTGGCTGCTGCATTTCCTACATTAAAACGTTGAGCACACTTGCAAACAAACAAAAAAGTCCTTCATTTCGGCTGTTAAGCGCTTTCGGACGTCCTGAGGTCGTGAGAGGCGCTGTATCAAAGCAAGTTCTTTCTGTTTTCGATGGTGGTATTACGATTAGTCTAACTTAATGCGGATATGGCTGTAAGCCCCGCCCATGTCAATGTGAGTGATCAGCGCTGTGGCTGGCGCTGCCCTGCCTCAGGTGCACCGGTTCAGGGACATCCGGGTGTGTGCGGTGTGCGCAGGCGCCGAGCTGCGGTTGGGCTGCCGGCTGCGTTTCCGCGTCCAGAGAACTCGAGCCAATCCGGCGGGGAGCGAGAGCCCGAGAGAGAGCCCGAGCTGGGAGGCCGGGAGCCCCGCACCAGCCCTGCCCCTTCTCCACACCCACCCGCCACCACCCTCAGCCCGCGGCCTTGACCCGGCGCTGGCCGCCCTGACATGTGAGGCGGGCCGGCGGGCAGCGGCACCATGAAGAAGTTCAACATCAGGAAGGTGTTGGACGGCCTGACGGCGGCGGCCGCCGCCGCCTCCTCCTCCTCATCCTCCTCCTCGGCCCAGCCCGGCCAGCGGCCGCCTGACAGCGACATCGTCGAGACCCTCTGCTCCGAGCACTTCCAGCTCTGCAAAGTGAGTGCGGCGGGCCCCGGGTCAATGGCAGCGCGACGGGAGGGTTTGGGAAGAAGGGGAGGCGGCCGAGGGTCGGCCCCCGGGTGATACAGCATTTAGGGGACCGGGGCAGCCTGCCCCCAGTTCTCACTGTGTATATTTGGCCCCCATCTCCCGCCTGCCGGCCCCCATCTGTCAATCCACATTTTACTTCTGTCAGTCCCCACCTCCCCTCCTGGTGGTTCCCCACCTTCCCTCCTGTCGGTACCCACCTCCCCTCCTGTGGGTCCCCTCCTGGTGGGTCTCCCACCTCCCCTCCTGGTGGGTCTCCCACCTCCCCTCCTGTTGGGTCTCCCACCTCCCCTCCTGTTGGGTCTCCCACCTCCCCTCCTGTTGGGTCTCCCACCTCCCCTCCTGGTGGGTCCCCTCCTGTGGGTCCCCTCCTGTCAGTCCCCCACCTCCCATCCTGTATCCTTGATTTTACTGTCTCTGTAGCCTGTTAATCCCCATTTTCTCCCTCTTGTACCTGGGTTTTTCTGCTGCTACTTGTGGTGTCAGACGGTTCGTCATGGATTTCCATATCAGCCTTCAGCCATGGCTTTCGATCCGGTGCAGAAAATCCTGGCGATTGGAACCCAATCCGGATCATTACGACTGTATCCTTTAACTGCTATCGGAGACAAAGTGATGAGCTCCATCTGCCGCACCCAGTGCTCTTGGCACCTTGCTCTACCCCACTGGAGAGGCTTGCCAGGCTCTCTGTGGCTCCTTGCCTCCTCGGCACGCTGATGGCTTTGAATGGTGCATGGGCCGTTAACACGCTACATTTCTCCTGCTACAGCAATGAAGATGTGCAGGAGAAATCCTTTTTTGATTTATCAGTCAGTGGAGGTAATGCCTTGCCATTTGGCTTGCCATTGTGTCTGTGTGTCAGTTCCGTGCTAAACTGTTGTGTAGCAATTAGTCTGCAATTTACTTATGTTGCATTTATTATGGATTCTAGTTATCTGACTTTAAGCTGTGGGGCCTGTGTCTTTTGCCTGTTACGTATTGTGCATATACAAGCTCTGGTAGTTCAGTTCTGGTTGGTCACATGCTTTGTGCTTCATTATCTATCCATGCATCTGACTTGGTACAGCTGCCCCCCTCCGCGGAACATGTGAAGTGTAGCTTGTTATATTTTACAACTGTGTGTGCATTGCAGCATGCTTTGTTTGCCATTTCTCCTTTTTAAAAAAAAAAAAACCAGAATGACAAAACATTGCACCTGTGACTGCAGCATTTATTCACAATTATCTCCTATGATGTACTTTTACAGAATGTAACCCAAATGTTCCACTATTGATGCATTTGTATCTACAACATAGGGATGGCCTATGTTACAGTACACTCAGCAGTTGTTTTTTTAAGTGTAATATATTTTGGGATTATCGAAAACTTAGTGTGGTTTGAACTCGTTTTCATGGCTGGCCAATCCATCTAATAGCTAGTTGTTGGATGTAAAATGTCTCTGATAAGTTTTTTAAAAATTAAAATGGGAGCATATCAGTTTGTGTGTTCCTTGTGTTCTTCTTAGGCAGTCCCTTGGAACTGAGGATGACATGCTTCCACATTAAAAATGAGCTCGCAGGTGACTGATTAGTCCAATGCGGGACCTACAGTCTCTGTCACAGGTGGGGCAGACGGTGGTTGAAGGGGCGGGTGGGTGGGGTTCTTGGGTTGACGTGCGCTGCTTGCGCTTGGCTTCCGCTTGCTCCCGACGAAGAGACTCGAGGTGTTTGGCGCCTTCCCGGATGCTTCTCCTCCACTTTGTGCGGTCTTGGGTCAGGGATTCCCAGGCGTCGGTGGGGATGTTGCACTTTTTCAAGGAGGCTTTGAGGGTGTCCTTGAAGCGTTTCCTCTGCCCACCTGGGGCTCTCTTGCTGTGCCGGAGCTCCGAGTAGAGCGCTTGTTTTGGGAGTCTCGTATCGGGCATGCGGACAATGTGAGTCGTCCATCGGAGCTGATCGAGTGTGGTCAAAGCTTCGATGCTGGGAATGTTGGCCTGAGCAAGAACACTGACGTTGGTGTGCCTATCCTGCCAATGGATTTGCAGGATTTTGCGGAGGCAGCGTTGGTGGTACCTCTCCAGTGCTTTGAGGTGCCTGTGTGGTTAAATGGGAACTAGGGGTGTGAGGGTACCCGTGGTGAAGAGCAGGATCAGCAACAAATCAATTCAGAAGCTCCTTTATTGCTGCCCTTATCCTAACTTGCACCAAGTCCCGTTCACCCATCAACCCTGTGCTCACTGACCTAAATTGGCTCCCAGTCCAGCAATGCCTCGATTTTTAAAATTCTCATCCTTGTGTTCAAATCCCTCCATGACCTTGCCCATCCTTATCTCTGTAACCTCCTCCAGCCCTACAAACCTCAGAGATCTCTGTGCTCCTCCAATTCTGGCCTCTTGCGCATCCCGATTTTAATCGCTCCACCATTGGTGGCTGTGCCTTCAGCTGCTTGAGCCCTAAGCTCTGGAATTCCTGCCCTAAACCTCTCCGCCCCTCTACCCCCTCTCTCCCTTTTAAGACACTCCTTAAAACCTACCTCTTTGACCAATGTCCTAATATCTCTATGTGGCTTGGTGTCAAATTTTGTTTGATAACATTCCTGTGATACGCCTTGGGACTAGTTAAAGGCGCTATATGAATACAAGTTGCTAAAGGGGCTATATAAATGCAAGACGTTTTATTGGCCATTACTGAACCGTCAATTCAGGTGCCCTGATTGGTTGGCCAAAATTTAGTTATGGTAAGTACTGTAGCCCTGTCTGCAATCAATACTCGCTCTGTTAGGATTTTTCTATCATAGACCTTATCCCTTTTTAATATTTAAAGCTGAAACCATCCCCATCCACATCATTTGACTCTGAACAAGAGAAAGTCACAGTTCATTTTGTTCTGATGCTCTTCTCCAAGAGCACCCACTGCCTGTAAAAATTGTCATTTATTCTTTGGGAATTACTACTGTTAAGCAAATTATTCACCCTAGCCTGTCTAAAACTACAATCATTCAGTTTCTTCTGTTTGTCTTCTATTCCAAATGCTTAGCTCCAGAATGGTTCCACATCACTAATTTTGTTCGCTTAATAATCTAACCTTTCTTAATTTAATTTGCGATTATACTTTTCCACATTCACTACGTTTCTGAAATTTTCTCTCTCCTCCTTCACGACCAGTTGACTCCAATTATTTGCTTCTGCAGTTTATTCTCTCCCTCTGAAATGGTAACCAAAAATGATCTCCATTTTTAATCTGATCTAGGTTCC
This sequence comes from Somniosus microcephalus, assembly GCF_052327205.1. NCBI lineage: Eukaryota > Metazoa > Chordata > Chondrichthyes > Squaliformes > Somniosidae > Somniosus > Somniosus microcephalus. Next base: position 165,572,384 of record NC_140989.1, on the reverse strand, counting down.
CTTTCTATTGCTCCTCTATGAAGTGGCCAAAGCAGTTCCACGACTGTCGGGTTTTAATCTTAAAAGCACTGTGCTCCACACTAACGCAAGCAAATTATTCAGCTGCCTCAGTTAGGAGTGACATAGGGTTTAAAACAAACATTAGCTTTCCAGTTTGCCTTCCCTCCTCTCCTGAAGAGACGCTGACTCTCACCAGGGCTCTGCGCCCGGGGGGTGCTGACTCCCGCTGGGACCCGCGGGGCGCTGACTCCTAGGGGTTAGTGGCTCTGGGCTTCATGGCCCAGGGGCGCTGACTCCTAGGGGTTAGTGGCCCAGGGGTGCTGACTCTTGCTGGGATTCGGGGCCCAGGGGCGCTGACTCTCGCTGGGGTTCGGGGCCCATGGGTACTGGCTCTCGCTGGGGTTAAGGGCCTTGGGGCGCTGCGGTTTGGGGCCCAGGGGTGCTGACTCTCGCTGGGGTTAGGGGCCTTGGGGTGCTGCGGGTCGGGGCCCAGGGGCGCTGACTCTCACTGGGGTTAGGGGCCTTGGGGTGCTGTGGGTCGGGGCCCAGGGGCGCTGACTCTCGCTGGGGTTTGGGGCCCATGAGTACTGTCTTTCGCTGGGGTTAGGGGCCTTGGGCGCTGCGGTTCAGGGCGCGCGTGGCCCTGGGGCGCTGACTCTTGCTGAGAGGGTCGGGGCCCAGGATCGCTGGCCCTCTTTGGGTGTCGGAGTCCAGAGTCGCGGGCCTTCTCCGGGGCCCAGGGGTGCTGGCCCCCTCCAGAATACAGTTCCGCTTTTCTGCTGTGAACATGGATCATGAGTGTTGGCAGGCCTGTCCTCATACAAGACAATACATGCACACTTCCAAGTAGGTGATTGGATAGCAATCATTAGCAGCCCATGCAGTGTTTTTTAATCCTACCCTAGGAACACAGGCCAATTGCAGTTCCTCCCTTGTCATCCTCGGTTAACTCGATACCATCCAGGTTAGTTATTTGCCACAGACCAGGAGGTCACCTGTCCAGTCTGTGGCCAGTAACCATCACCTCTCTTCCCACTTCAGATTTCCCACCAAGCTGTCACTTTTTAAAATTCAATTTTAATTATAGTGTTGGAATCACAGTGAGAAAATTCAGTTTAATTTTGGTATAAACTATTAAAATCAACTTTGAGTGTTAATTGAAGCTGCTTTGAAGACCGAGTGAAGCAGGATTATGCAAATTAAAATAACATTCAACACCCTGTACCTCTACAGATGTGGTTTAAATAGGCTTTGTTATTTTAGGTGCTGCTTTAATGGTTGTGGTTGGAGAAATAATAAACCTGATTTGAATGTAAGAGAGGACTAACTTTTTATACCTATGTGGCCAGCATGCACTGTTTTTTTATTTTATAAAATCTTTTTTATTTTCTTAAGCACTTTCCTTTTCTCCCCTCTTACTCCTCCTTCCCCCAACCCCCTCCAAGACTAACAGCAGATGGGAGGGTGATGTGTTCCTAAGCTTTTGCTAAGGTTTGGAGCTTGCTGCTAAGAGATGCACAAGCACCTCGGGGATGATTCTGCATCACTTTCTCTCGCTCCCCTAATCTACCTTTCTTTCTCTCCCTTTATTTCTCCCTCTTCCCCCCCCGTCATGTTGCAGTGATGAGGATTGCACTTACTTCCCATCAGTCTGCAAAAGAAAATCTAATGGCAATGGAGCAGGGAGTTGGAGTGAGTGTGCCATGGCACAAAGTGGGAGGGGTGCAAAGTGGTAACCAGGAGAGTTGTGAATAACCAGATGATAAGTTTAAAAACAAGTATGTGTAAAGGATATTTCTTAATTCTGAGAAGTTACACATACTTGCAGATCAGGACGGTGGTTGCGTAAACGAATGGAAGTGAAATCGAAACTGGTTTGCGTGTACTGTACTTGGAGCTGAGGAGTTAAGACAGGGCAAATTGTGAATATTTGCTAATTGAGGAGTTGCAGTAGTGTGCTGGAATTGGGAGCATAGGGCTTGTATGTCCAGGGATTAGGTACTGTGAATGGTTCATATGTGATATATGCCTAGGGATTGGAACCAGGCGAGCTACATGAAGAGCATGTTGGTTGGGAAATGCTGATAGTGGAAACGATGGAGAGTGCAGGCAGGGATTGGACTACGATAATGATTGGGTTTAAAGACAAGAACAGTTGAGTAACATGGGAAATAATGGCATCAAATAGGTTCCATGCACTGATTAGCATGAAGGACGTTACGAAGTTGAATTTTAGGAACAGTCAGAACATCTTCGGGGAGCAAAGGAAAAGGAAGCATGTCATCACCTCCCAGCTCTGTGCCCATCTCTCCTGAAACTCCCTGTGCCATCAGTCCAAATGCGCTTCCTGTTATTTCACAATACTGGGTCCATCCTAGCCCAAGTCATGAATGTCCTTTTTGTGGCTGTGATGTGTTATCCCTCAGCCCTCCTCAATCCTTTAGCAGCGTTCAACACAGTAGATTGCACTGGCCTTTTCCACCAACTCTCTTCCGTTGTCCAGCTCTGTGGGGCTGATGTTGTGTTCTATCTGGATAGAGCTAGTGTATCTCCAGCAATAGCTTCTCCTCCCTTCCCTGCACCGTTTCCTCATCTGTATGTTGCCTCTCTTCTGCAGCAAAGGATCATTTTCCACATCTATGTTGATTACGCCCGCTTCGACCTCCCCTACTTCTCTCAACCCCACGATCATCCCTCTGCTATCAGACTGCCTGTGTGACATCATCATGAATGAGTTGAAACTTCAGGAAAATCAAAGCCCTTGTTTTCTTGCCGCTGACTCTGTCCCCATCCTCGGCCACTAACTCGGGCTGCACAGGACCAATTCACAATCTCAGTGTCCTGTTCAACCTTGAGCTGAGATTAAAACCATACATCCTATTCAACACCAAGGCCACCTATATTCATTTCTGCAGAATTGCTGGAACAGTTATTTGTACATCTGTCACCTCTAGTTTCTCTTTCTGCAACTCTGAAAAGCACCTTTTGGACGTTTTGTATTTTAGAAGTGCTGTGTGGGAGATCCCTCAATGGTGTAAATTCTGGGTGCTACAGTTGTAAATGTTGAAAAGGCTGGGGATGGGCTAGTGTTGAGGGGCCAGCCGTATTTGTCTACTTGGCAGTTAAAGACTTGGGAAGAGGTGCTGAAAGGTAGGATGACCGATATTGCCAGGAAGGTGAAGCAGAGGGATTTAAACCTGTGGACTCTGGGTTATTCTTGATCTTTTGAAAGAAGTGAATAGAATTATGGAAGTAAATATAAGTTGCAACGCAGAAGGAGGCCATTCTAACCCATTGTATCTCTGCCGCCTTTCTGCTAGAGCAATCCAAAACGAATCTCACTGCCTTGGCTTCTCCCCGTAGCCCTGTATCTTCCGTTGCTTCAAATATTTGTCCAATTTTCCCAGATAATATGCTTTGGTCTCTGCCTCAGCCACTCTGTGCAAATCATTCCATGTTCTTAACAATTTCTTGCAGAAATAAATTTGTCTTATCTTCTCGCTCTCTTAGTGACAAATTAGTGGCTGCCCAGCTAATCAAGTGGTATTTGTAACAAACTGCCACGCTTTTTGGGAGTGAATCAAATTGTTGAGGAAAATGGGTTGAACAGGGCAGGATCAGAGAGAACAGATGTTAATGTGGAGGAAGGAAATTAAACCTTTAAGTTAGAAGTGAAGCGTTCTGTAATTAGCTTCAGATCCAGTGGGTATTTCTGGATAGATGAATTACAATGGGTCAGTGGCTTTCCTCATCTGTAATTGTCTTGTAGGAGGTGATGCATCTTGAATTATAGATAAGCAGGGGTTGAAGAATGATCAAGAGGAGGAAGAGAATCACTTTAAAAGCAGAACTAAATCCAGGATAGGAGACAAAACTGTAAGACAAAAGTGCCTTTCATTGACTGCAGCGGTTCAAGACCCACCACCTTTTAGCACAAAAAGTAAGATCTTGCATTTATATTCCACCTTTCACAACCTCGGGACGTCCCAAAGTGCTTTACAGCCAACTAAGTACTTTTTGAAGTGTAGTCACTGTTGTAATGTCGGGAAACGCGGCAGCCAATTTGCACACCGCAAGGTCCCACAAACACCAATGTGATAATAACAGAAAATGCTGGAAAAACTCAGCAGGCCCGGCAACATCCGTGGAGAGAGAAACAGAGTCAACGTTTCGGGTTGAAACCCTTCTACAGAACTGAGAGAAAAGGCAGGAAATGAAACACAAGGCAGTTTGGGGGCTGGGAAATGGGGGAGGGGATGAAAGAAGAGACATTAAGAGATATTCAAGGTGAGACGCGATAGTAATAGGACAGGTAAAGAAACAGACAATGGCTCTAGATGAAGTGTGAAATGCGCTGGCAGAGTGAAAGACAGCTGCCATGTGGGAGAGAGAGGAAAAAAAGATCGTCACAAACCAAAAGTGTGGATAAAAAATATAAAAATATAATAGGGGCTGAGGTTATGATCTGAAGTTGTTGAACTCAATATCGAGTCCGGAAGGCTGTAAAGTGCCTAATCGGAAGATGAGGTGCTGTTCCTCAAGTTTATGGTGAGCTTCCGTGGAACAATGCAAGAGGCCGCAGCCGGTGAGGTCTGAGATGGAATGGTGAATTGAAATGACCGGAAGCTCGGGGTCACTATTACGGACTGAACAGAGGTGTTCCGCAAAGCGGTCACCCAATCTGCGTTTGGTCTCCCCAATGTCGAGAAGACCACATCGTGAGCAGCGAATACAGTATACAGGAAACTTTGTGTTTTCCGGAGGCTAACTGTCCGGAATGCTCGAGCCACCGGCAAAAATCAGGAGCCATTTTCGTTAGGTTTTTTTTCTTCTCGTTGCTTTTTTCCTCAACAGTCAAGGTCTGCTGAAGCTGTTGCTAAGCTACAGAGACGCTTGGACTGTTTAGAAGCTGTTGCTAAGCAACAGGGTTTGTTGACCGATACGGAGCTCAAAAGCTTCCGTATCTTTCAACATTAGCGCTGGTATGTCCGGCAGTTTTGAGAGAACGGCAACAGCTCGGTGCCGGATAACACACAGTTTCCTGTACTAGATTGCAAGAAGTACAAGTAAATCGCTGTTTCACCTGGAAGGGGTGTTTGGGACCCTGGACAGTGGGAAGGGGGTATGTGATAATATGATAATGACCAGATCATCTGTTTTTTAGGTGTTGGATGTGGGATAAATATTGGCCAGGACACCAAAGAGAACTCCTCTGCTCTTTTTCGAAATAATGCCATGGGATCTTTTATGCCCGCCTGAGAGGGCAGATGGGGCCTCAGTTTGACGTCTCCTCTGAAAGACAGCATCTCCGACAGTGCAGCACTCCCTCAGTACTGTGCTGGAGTGTCATATATTGCACAACTAGGAATGTGCAATATATGTGACCTTGGCAACATTGCCCAAATCCCAAGAATGAATTTTTAAAAATGTGAATGCCAGACACATTTGGAGCAAGATGGTTGAATTAAAGAGACATTCAGCTGTAAATTATATTATGGGTTTACTGAAGCACCCACTTTCCCTAGTATAATTCAGTATACATGAGGCAGGATGTTCAGGAAGGATTCAAAAGGAAGGAGGAAGATTAGCTTTATATGTGCATGATAACATTAGTGAAACTGAACTAATCAGAAGGGAAGGCACAGAACAGAATAGCCTGGCTCGAGTTAAAAAGCAGGGTTAACAATTTGGGCAGGGTGAAGTTGATTGTATATTATATTAATGAGTGTTATGTACAAGCAATAGTTTAATCATTGGTAACTTCAATCAAGGAAATTGAAACTTGGAAAGTTCTGACAGAAGTGAGGTAACTGAATCAGCACCAGTAAATGATATGAGATTGCTTTCAGCTCTGTTATGGATCCCGCCACCTGCAAACTGCATTTTGACTGGGTTTTTAAATGATCGTTGTAGTACCAACAGATAGAAGTGGTGGCAGCTCTGAGGAGCTAGTGATTAAATTTAACTTTACCTGGAAATCAGAACAATGAACTGTCAAGAGTACAATGTTGAATATATCTAAGAAAAATTAATGTGAGATGAAATGTAAGTTAGAGGGAGTTAGGACTTGTTTTTGTTTTTTGAAAGTGGTGAATTTAAAGATAAAATAGTTGAAGCATGAATAAAAATAACTTGCTTGTAGCGCACCAATATCTTGGAGCATCTTGAAATCAGTGTGGTTCAGGCCCGTGATAATATTCAACAGCGATTAGTGACTTCAACATCGATATCGGTGAAGTCCTAATCAGGCTCAAACAACTTAAAACAAATGCAATGCTAGGAATGGGTGGTATTTATAATAGGGTGCACACATGGGATGAGATTTATGAAGTGCTGACAAGTAGCAATGGAGAGTTGATGAATGAATGCTGAGAAGGTCCTGCTTTATGAGGAATAAGTTAATGTAACCCCTGTTCAAAATAAAAGTGGCAAAATGGACTCATTAGACTTGCATCAGTATCAGGTAAAATAATGGAAATCAATATTGGGAGTGTTCTTCAGAATTATTAGTCTAGTAGTAATTTACTAAATAGCTATTGTGGCTTCTGAAGGGCAAGATCCTGCCTAACCAACCTTTGTTGACTTTTTTTTGGAGAAAGTGACTTCCCAATTAGACTGTGGAAAGTTTTGTGAACTTGAGCTCATCCAAAACTCTGCCTGTATCCTAACTCGCACCAAGTCCCGTTCACCCATCATCCTGTGCTCGCTGTCCTACATTGGCTCCCGGTCCGGCAATGCCTTGATTTTAAAATTCTCATCCTTGTTTTCAAATCCCTCCATGGCCTCACCCCTCCCTATCTCTATAACCTCCTCCAGCCCTACAACCCTCAGATCTCTGCGTTCCTTCACTTCTGGCCCCTTGCACATTCCTGATTCTAATCGCTCCACCATTGGTGGCTGTGCCTCCAGCTGCCTCAGTCCTAAGCTCTGGAATTCCCTCCCTAAACCTCTCGGCCCATCATGCCTGTGCCTGCTCTTCAGTAGAGCTATCCAATTAGTCGTACTCCCCTGCTCTTTCTCCTTAGCCTTGGAACTTTTTTTCCTTCAAGTATTTATCCAATTCGCTTGAATGTTACTATTGAATCTGCTTCCACCACCCTTTCAGGTACTGCATTCCAGATCATCATAACTCGCTGTGTAAGAATTGTTTCCTCGTGTCACCTCTGGTTCTTTTGCCAATCACCTTAAATCTGTGTCCTCTGATTACTGACCCTTCTGCCATTGGAAACAATTTCTCCTTATTTAGTCTATCAAAACCATTCATGATTTTGAATGCCTCTATCAAATCTCCTCTTAACTTTCTCTGCTCTAAGGAGGACAACCCTAGCTTCTCCAGCCTCTCCACATAACTGAAGTCCCTCATCCCTGGTACAATCCTAGTAAATCTCTTCTGCACCCTCTCTCAGGCCCTGAGATCCTTCCTAAAGTGTGGTGCCCAGAATTCAATAAAATACACCAGCTGAGGCCTAACCAGTGTTTTAGAGGTTTAGCATAACTTCCTTGAATTTGTACTCCGTCCCTCTATTAATACATCCAAGGATCCCATGTGCTTTTTTAACATCCTTCTTAACTTGGCCTGCCACCTTCAAAGATTTGTGTACATACATCCCCAGGCGCCTCTGTTCCTGCACACCCTTTAAAATTGTGCCATTTAGTTCATATTGCCTCTCCTCCTTCTTCCCACCAAAATGTATCACTACACACAGCTCTGTTAAATTTCATCTGCCCATTTCACCAGTCTATCTCTGTCCACTTGGTCTGTTACTATCCTCCTCATTGTTTACTACATTTCCGAGTTTCATGTCCTCTGCAAGCTTTGACATTATGCCTTGTATACCAAAGTCCAGGTCATTAATATATATCAAAAAGAGCAGTGGTCCTAATATTGACCCCTGGGGAACACCACTGTATCCCTCCCTGCAGTCTGAAAAACAACCATTCACCACATCAACGTAAGCTTGAGGAACAGCACCTCATCTTTCTATGAGGCACTATACAGCCTTCTGGACTCAACATTGAGTTCAATAATTTCAGACTATAACCTCTGCCCCTATTTTTTCAGGCAGCAGCTGTTGATGACTCTCCATCCCCATTTACAGTGTTTAACCACTCCTGCCTTCCACCCTATCACAGACCGGTCCTTTTGTTCTTTCTCTCTTCCCCCCCCCCCACCCTTTCACCCTTTCCCTGCCTCTGCACCTGCTTAAAACCTGTTACATCTCTAACATTTTCCAGTTCTGATGAAGGGTCACAGACATGGAACGTTAATTCTGTTTCTTCACGGATGCTGCCTGACCTGCTGAGTGTTTCCAGCATTTTCTGTTATTTCATTCACCATTACTCTGCTTTCTGTCCCTTAGCCAATTTTGTATCCATGCTGCCACTGTCCCTTTAATCCCTTGGGCTTTAATTTTGCTAACCAGTCTATTATGTGGTACTTTGTCAAACGCCTTTTGCAAGTCCATGTACACAACATCAATCACACTACCCTTAACCCCCTCGTGTGAAGCGCCTTGAGACGTTTTACTATGTTAACGATGCTATATAAATGCAAGTTGTCATTTATGATGTGATGCACCTGGCCTCTCAAAAAATATTTGACAACAGTTCCACAAGAAAGGCTGCCACAGAAGCCTGAAGCATTAGAAATTAAAGGAAAGACTTAGGAATGGGGAAGAAATTAGCTGTAGGGCAGGGAACAGCTTACACATTAAGGAGTAATACCAGATTTGGGGGGGGGTTGGGGTTTGATGGCCGATTGGTTGGGGTAGTAATGATTAGGGTGTCCGAGAGATTGGTACTGGGAACACTAATATTTCTAATTTCTATCAACAACCAATTTAGAAATGTAATGGATATTAGTCAAGTTCACAGCCATTATTAACCAGGTTGTTAAGGGAAGGAGAGGGAAATAATCTTGTCTGTAGTGACCAAGGATGCATAAAATGAGCTACATAAAATTTTTAAGTGGGCAAATTAATGACAGGTGAGACTTAATATAGATAAGTCTGTTGTAATCTCTTTAGGTTTGCTGCAGGCTTGTGAATTTTATACTTCTGTCCTGTGCTCACTGTTGAAGTTAAAAATATGTCTTGCTTCAGCCTTTCATGATGTTAAAGACTTGTATTGTGTCTTCCCTCATTTTTTCTTCAATGAAAATAAGTTTAGTCACTTGAGTCTTCATAACTTGGTTTCCATACACTTGATTCCTTTCCAATATACTTAAATCCCTTTTAAAGTAGGGTGACTAAAACTGCACGCCATATTCTAGAACTGACCTCACCATTGAACTGTACATTGTCAACATGTTCTCACTTGTGCCCTCTAGAGGCATTCCAGTACCCAATTTGCCTTATTCATAACTGCTTCAAAATGGTCATTGCTCAGGTACTCCTGTGGGGTCATTTTAGAGGCTAATTGTGTCTCTGGATTGGCAGCTACTTGAATCCTCCCCTCATTATCTCAACAACCTCTCCAAGCTATCCCCATGATACAAAAATCAGGAAATAATTTTTATTGTACCCATTTTTTTTAAGATTGTATAAAACACTAGCAAATCACAACAGAACAAAGTGTGACATCGAGAATGTGAAGGACACTCATATAACTTTTATATAAAAGTAGTGGATCTCAACAACAACAACTTGCATTTATATAGCGCATTTAACGTCATAAAACGTCCCAAGGAGCTTCACAGGAGCGTTGTCAAACAAAATTTGGCACCGAGCCCCACAGGATGATATTAGGACAGGTGACCAAAGCTTGGTTAAAGATGTAGGTTTTAAGTAGTGGCTTAAAGGAGGAAAGTCACATCCTTTGTAACTGTGATAACGGTAAATATCCCTCCTTGTCCTTCTTGACCTGTCTGCAGCCTTTGACACGGTTGACCACACCATTCTCCTCCACCGTCGTCCAGCTGGGTGGGACTGCACTTGCCTGGTTCCATTCTTATCTATCTAATCGTAGCCAGAGAATCACCTGCAATGGTTTCTCTTCCAGCTCCCACACTGTTACCTCTGGTGTTCCCCAAGGCTCTATCCTTGGCCCCCTCCTATTTCTCATCTACATGCTACCCCTCAGCGACATCATCCAAAAACACTGCGTCAGTTTCCACATGTACGCTGACGACACCCAGCTCTACCTCACCACCACCTCTCTCGACCCCTCCACTATATCTAAATTGTCAGACTGCTTGTCCGACATCCAGTACTGGATGAGCAGAAATTTCCTCCAACTAAATATTGGGAAGACTGAAGCCATTGTCTTCGGTCTCCGCCACAACCTCCGTTCCCTAGCCACCGACTCCCTAGTACCATCCCTCTCCCTGGCAACTGTCTGAGGCTGAACCAGACTGTTTGCAACTTTGGTGACGTATTTGACCCCGAGATGGGCTTCCGATCACATATCCTTGCATCACCATGACCGCTTATTTCCACGTTCGGAACATCACCTCAGCTCATCTGTTGCGGAAACCCTCATCCATGCCTTTGTTACCTCTAGACTTGGCTCTTCCAACGCACTCTTGGCTGGCCTCCCACGTTCTACCCTCGGTAAACTTGACGCCATCCAAAACTCTGCTGCTGGTGTCCTAACTGGCACTAAGTCCTGTTCACCCATCAACCCCGTGCTCGATGAGCTACATTGGCTCCTGGTTAAGCAGCACCTTGATTTTAAAATTCTCATCCTTGTTTTCAAATCCCTCCATGGCCTCGTCCATCCATATCTTTGTAATCTCCTCCTGCTCCACAACCCTCTGAGAAATCTGCGCTCCTCTAATTCTGGCCTCTTGAGCATCCCTGATTTCAGTTCTACCATTGGTGGCCGTGCCTTCAGCTGGCAAGGCCCTAAGCTGTGGCATTCCCTCCCTAAACCTCTCGCGCCTCTCTACCTCTCTTTCCTCCTTTAAGACGCTTCTTAAAACCTACCACTTGGACCAAGCTTTTGGTCATCTGCCCTAATTTCTCCTTATGTGGCTCGGTGTCAACTTTTGTTCTCAAACGCTTCTGTGAAGGGCCTTGGGACTTTTTACTACGTTAAAGGTGCTATATAAATACAAGTTGTTATTGAAAGAAAAGTAGAGAGGTGGAAAGGTTTAGGGAGGGATTTCCAGAGCTTGGGGCTGAGGCTGCTGAAGGCACAGCCATCACTGGTAGGGCGAAGGGGGTCAGGAGTAGTGCAAGAGGCCATAATTGGAGGAGAGCAGAGATCTCAAAGGATTGTAGGGCTCACAGTTGGATGATGTGCTGTTTTTGTATGGTCAGATATGTTAAGACTATGAAATGCTCATTGTATTCTGCTAAAATGGAGCTGTATCCCTTTAGGTGCGAGCCATTGTTTGGTCAGAGCTTTGCAGATTGGAATATTCTCATCAATTTCAAGCTGCATGTCAAGCACCTAGCATTTGCATCTGTAACGAAGTGTGATGTCTGGAGTGTGACGTTCGAGTGTGCTAGCTGCACTGTTTTTAATACATTAATTAAAATAGATTGACTACTCCCAAATCCTGCTTTTAAGCCTCTGCCAGTGGTGATTAAATAGGCTGCTTTCATGTTGAGCATTTTAATCCATTTGCCATATCTCGGCCCACCTGTAAAATTTGTCCAAATACCCCTGAAGATAATCTTTTTACTTGCCCACATAGCTTTGTATCATCAGTAAACTTACTTTCTTTCGGGCAGAGCGTTACCAGTTTTAGGTCTGCACTAGATACGCTCTTGGATCAACGTCACCCGTTATCCTCGTAAATGGACCCTGCGTCCCCTACAATCGGGAGGATATTTGTACGTCCCAATATCTAGTTATCTGGTATGACCGAGGGAACGTAACACTAAGACCCCTCTTTGTGTGTATTGGATTCTGTGATCGCTCATGTGCCCCATGTGCATTTTGCCTATCTTCTGGAAAGCAGATTCTAGTGAGAGGCTAATTGTAAACTAACAAACTTTTTAATCAAAATAGATGACTGATGAGAATAACAGTTTTCATTGAAATTCTTTCTCTGAAATTCTTTCTCTATTTCCTATTGCTCCTTATAACATCCAAAAATAATAAATTATGTTAAGTTAGCCCTTGATATAGGTGTAGCTTCACCTTGCAAGTTAGTATTCCCTGAACTGGGTGACACTAACTTTAGAAAGAAGTTCTCTGCCTCACTGACTTTCACATTCAAACTGCATGCAGACTGCCTTTGCACCACAAGCGAGAGAGCGAGCGAGCCAAAAGGTTCAATCTTTACCCCTCCCCCAACGCTCTGTCGAGGATTGGCTCATTGGCCAACAATCTAAACTACTACTCCTCCCTTGGTGTGGGAGTCATAGGAACATACTGTCTGACCAGCTAGAACCCCTGCATTCTATAAATGGAAGCCATTCTAGCATTATATCCAATTCCTCTGTCGAATGTGATAATGAACCCCATTGTCTCAAACTGATAGGGTATGTGAGAAATGCACGACTGTTGGCTACTTTGTCTGGTCCCAGCTAATGGATCTAATGTATGAACCAGATGGGAATTAACCCCTTGCTGTGCGTAATTTATCGTAACAGTACCACCATTATATAAATTAATCTGAAATTCCTCCTAGGCCGAATAGATAATCTCAAACTTGGCACAGATCGTTTTCCATTTGTCGCTAGCCTCTCTCTTCTGTTTCCAGTTCAATCAATCCAAATAGGCAATATTTCTATTCAATTACCTCCTCAAAGAATTCTAGTGGCTTGTAAGGCATGACCTATTACTGCTAATCCATGCCGAATGCTTCCAAGCTTACCTGTGCTGTTTAGCTGTTCATTTATAGTGGCCCTTAGAATGCCTGCATTTATTTTTCCAATATGCAGTTAGGCTAACTATAATTACTGGGTTTGTGTCTGCTATTTTGAATATTCCAACATGAGTATCAGTGCAGTTCAGAAAAAATATAAGCCAAAGCATCATTAATTTCCTCCTCTAATTCCTTGAAGATTTAAGGACTAAGCCCATCTGGCCCATGAGCCTTATGGACATTTAATCCTATCTTCCGCAGAGGTCATCCTTTACTAATGTCAGCATATGCTGGAATTTGTGAAACCTGATGTGAAGAACCCATTCAGTGTATTTGTCATATCCTGATCACCTAGAGTAGATTTACCTCATTTATCCTTCAGTGGACTCCTGTTCCTAGATTGTCCTTTCACCATTAAGGCAACCTGTTTAACAGTTAAAACCTTTTTGGGTCCCCCTTGCTGCTTCTGCAATTTCTTTTTATTTCACTCTTCCTTTTTCTGATACAGTACTTGGTTTGACTTTTGTATGAATCATGATTCTCACAATGTTTTGTTTCCTTGTATTTATAAAGTATTTCTCTTTTTAGGTTCCAGCAAATCTTAGTAAACCACTGCTGTAGGTCTAGCTAAGGTTTTAATTTTTATCTCGTTTTCCCTTGTCCTGGTTAATTATTTAAAGTCAATCCATTTTTCTTCTTTTGAAGTCTGGTTTCCCAAATAAGTTTCTACAAGACTCCAAAATTGAATCCTAACGATTCTACAATCACCAGATCTGTTTGGTCACCAAACTTGATACAGCCTTGACTCCAGCTATCTACTTTAGGGGCTGGATCAGGAAATCTGTTTGTATCTTTCACCTCTTAGTTCTGGATGACACCTGCCTGCCCCCCCGCTATCTGTCCCTTCAACCTCCAGCATGTTGCAACCCCTTTAATTAGCACGTGACCATTTTCTGCAGCATTCCTTAACAGGTCGAACAGTTCCCTGCCCACCTGCTCGCTTTGTGCTGGCAGGCGGTAGTCGTTACCAATTAATACTTTGCCCTTATCACTCTGATCTTTGTGAATGACTCTGTTACAGACCTAGAGAAGAGAGTTTTTATTGGTGGTTGTCAGAGTCTGAAATGAGTTAAAAAGGGATCCGTTAGCATCATGGTAGTGTATTATAGATCACCTAATAGTGTGAAAAAAATCGAGGCTTGGTTTTGGGTAACAAAGTAGAAGGAGTGAGTCATGATTTGAAGACAGAAAAACACTTGGAAGCCGTGACCCTAACCTGACTGAAGTCAAACTGAAAATATGGAAAAGGAAGTGTGCAAGATAAACAGGTTGGACTGGAAATTAGCTAATTTCAGTGGGATGGAAGAGGACCGAGCCCAGGTTAATTGTTTGGGGGGAAAAAAAAAAGTAGCAGATCAAGCAGTGAACCTGCAGTGGAAGATATTTAAATATTAGATGGATAGGGTACGGATTAAATAGATTTTAGCTAAGAGTAAAAGCAGGGTATCCATGGATTAATAGGTTAGAGCAAAAGTGATGTTTAAAGAAAGAGGCACATGATAAATAAGCACGATAATACTGAAGAAAAGTGAAAATTATAGAAGGGAAGGAAAAAGGGGGGGAAACTAGGATGTCTCGGGGCGGCTGCAGGGCATTCTGGAGGGGGAGGGTGAACATCCAGTTGTCGTGGTGCATATAAGTACCAACGATATAGGTAAAAAATGGGATGAGGTCCTTAAAGCTGAATATAGGGAGTTAGGTAAATTTAAAAAATAGGACCTCAAAGGTAGTAATCTCAGGATTGCTACCAGTGCCACGTGCTAGTCAGAGTAGAAATAGAAGGATATTTCAGATGAATACGTGGCTAGAGGAATGGTGCAAGGGGGAGGGATTCAAATTCCTGGGACATTGGAACCGGTTCTGGGGGAGGTGGGACCAGTACAAACTGGACGGTTTGCACCTGGGCGAGACTGGGACCAAAGCTCTAGGGGGAGTGTTTGCTAGTGCTGTTGGGGAGGGTTTAAACTAAAATGGCAGGGGATTGGGAGCCTGTGCAGGGAAACAGAGGAAAGGGAAGCAAGGATAGAAACAAAAGACAGGAAGGAGAAAAGCAAAAGTGGAAGGCAGAGAAATCAAGGGTGTAAATCAATCAGGGCCACAGTAAATAATAATTCTAAAAGGACTAACAGTGTTAAAAAAACAAGCCTGAAGGTCTTGTGTCTTAATACGAGGAGCATTCGTAATAAGGTGGATGAATTAGCTGTGCAAATAGAGGTAAACGGATATGATATAATTGGGATTACGGAGACATGGCTCCAGGGTGACCATGGCTGGGAATTCAACATCCAGGGGTATTCAATATTCAGGAAGGACAGGCAAAAAGGAAAAGGAGGTGGGGTAGCATTGCTGGTTAAAGAGGAGATTAACACAATAGTAAGGAAGGATATTAGCTCTGATGATGTGGAATCTGTATGGGCAGAGCTGAGAAATACCACGGGTCAGAAAATGTTAGTGGGAGTTGTATACAGACCCCCAAACAGTAATGCTGAGGTTGGGGATGGCATTAAACGGGGAATTAGAGACGCGTGCAATAAGGGCACAGCAGTTATCATGGGTGACTTTAATCTACATATAGATTGGGCTAACCAAATTAGTAACAATACTGTGGAGCAGGAATTCCTAAAGTGTGTACGGGATGGTTTCCTGGACCAATATGTCGAGGAACCAACTAGAGATCAGGCCATCTTAGATTGGGTATTATGTAATGAGAAAGGATTAATTAGCAATCTTGTGCGAGGCCCCTTGGGTCGGAGCGATCATAATATGATAGAATTCTTCATTAAGATGGAGAGTGAAGTAGTTGACTCAGAGACTAGGGTCCTGAATTTAAATAAAGGAAACTACGATGGTATGAGGCGCGAGTTGGCTAGGATGGATTGGGGAACGTTACTTAAAGGGTTTACGGTGGTGAAGAGAAAAAAATTGGTGAAGTCAAGCATAGGTTCCTTTCAGTCAGAATCAGGGGAATTGATAATGGGGAACAAAGAAATAGCAGACCAATTAAATACATACTTTGGTTCTGTCTTCACAAAGGACACAAATAACCTCCCAGAGATGTCGGAGAACATGGGGTCTAATGAGAGGGAGGAATTGAATGAAATCAGTATTTGTAGGGAAATAATGTTAAGGAAATTGACGGGATTGAAGGCCGATAAATCCCCAGGGCCTGATAATCTGCATCCTAGGGTACTTAAGGAAGTGGCCCTAGAAATAGTAGATGCATTGTTGGTCATCTTCCAAAATTCTATTGACTCTGGAGCAGTTCCCATGGATTGGAGGGTACCTAATGTAACCCCACTATTTAAAAAAGGTGGTAGAGAGAAAACAGGGAATTGTAGACCAGCAAGCCTGACATCGGTAGTGGGGAAAATGCTAGAGTCCATTATAAAAGATGTAATAGCAGAGCACTTGGAAAACAGTGAAAGGATCGGACAAAGTCAACATGGATTTACAAAAGATAAATCATGCTTGACTAATCTACTGGAATTTTTTGAGGATGTAACTGGTAGAATAGATAAGGGAGAACCAGTGGATGTGGTGTATTTGGATTTTCAGAAGGCTTTCGATAAGGTCCCGCAAAGTTAAAGCACATGGGATTGGGGGTAAGGTACTGACTTGGATAGAGAACTGGTTGGCAGACAGGAAGCAAAGAGTTGGAATAAATGGGTCTTTTTCCAAGTGGCAGGCAGTGACTAGTGGGGTACCGCAGGGATTGGTGCTAGGACCACATCTATTCGCAATATATATTAATGCTCTAGACAAGGGAACTAGATGTAATATCTCCATGTTTGCAGACGACACAAAGCTGGATGGGCGTGTGTGCTGTGAGGAGGATGCAGAGAAACTCCAGTATGATTTGGACAGGTTGGGTGATTGGGCAGATGCATTATAATGTGGATAAATGTGAGGTTATCCACTTCGGTGACAAAAACAGGAAGACCGATTATTATCTGAACGGCAATAGATTGGGAGAAGGGGAAGTGCAACGAGACATGGGTGTCCTTGTGCACCAGTCACTGAAGGTAAGCATGCAGATGCAGCAGGCGGTTAAGAAGACAAATGGTATGTTGGCCTTCATAGCGAGAGGATTTGAGTACAGGAGCAAGGATGTCTTGCTGCAGTTGTACAGGGCCTTGGTGAGACCACACCTTGCGTATTGTGTGCAGTTTTGGCCACCTTATCTGAGGAAGAATGTTCTTGCCATGGAAGGAGTGCAGCGAAGATTCACCAGACTGATACCTGGGATGGCAGGAATGACGTATGAGGAGAGATTGGGTCGATTGGGCTTATATTCGCTTTCCTTAGAGTTTAGAAGAATGAGAGGGGATCTCATTGAAACTTATAAAATTCTAACAGGACTAGACAGACTAGATGCAGGAAGGATGTTCCCAATGGCGAGGGAGTCCAGAACCAGGGGGTCACAGTCTAAGGATAAGGGGTAAGCCATTTAGGACTGAGATGAGGAGGAATTTCTTCACCGAGAGTGGTGAACCTGTGGAATTCTCTACCACAGAAGGCAGTTGATGCCAATTCATTAAATATATTCAGGAAGGAGTTAGATATATTTCTTAAGGCTAAAGGGATCAAGGGATATGGGGAGAAAGCAGGGACAGGGTACTGAATTTGGATGATTAGCCATGATCTCATTAAATGGCGGAACCGGCTCGATGGGCCGAATGGCCTACTCCTATCTTCTATGTTAAACTAGAAAGGATGAGGTGGGATATGAAAGACGACTGGTCAACATGAAGCAAAATAGTCAGGGATTTTATAAGCACTTAAAGGGATAATCAAAGAAGTAGTGGGGCCACTTTGGGATGGAGGAAGCCATCTTGCATTAAGTGGAGAGATGTGGCAGGCGCAGCGTGCTGAATGGAATCTGCTGGACAGGATAGTGCCCTTAGTTGTCATTGAATATTGAGTTGGGTAACGGAGTGGTGGAGCGGAGAGATCTGCGGTGCAAGTGTAGGTAAAAAAAGGCTGTAAATAGGCAAATGAGAATCTGGGTTTTATATGTGTGGACACCGAATAAAAAGGAAGGCAGTGATTTTGAGTTTGTACGAGACATTGGTTAAGGCATAGTTAGTGTAGTATGTTCCGTTCTGGGCACTCCATTATCGAAAGAAATTAGAGTTATAGAAAGGGTGCCGTGAAGATTCACTGGAATGATACCAGGGAAGTGAAGTGAAATTATAGTTATGAAGAGAGGCTTGAAAAATTCAGACTTTTTTCCACTGGAACAGAGAAGGGTGGGAAGAGTCTAATGGGTTTCAAAATTATGAAAAATGTTGGGAGGGTAAATAGTGAAAGATTGCTTCCACTGGCTGGCAAATTGGCAACAAGGGTCACAGACTGAGGATTATCGTTAAAAGAATAAAGGGGAAATTAGGAATCTTTTCAGTTATTGGAACATGGAATATTTTATAGAAACATAGAAGATAGGAGCAGGAGTAGGCCATTCGGCCCTTCGAGCCTGCTCCGTCATTCAATGAGATCATGGCTGATCATCCAAATTCAGTACCCTGTCGTTGCCATCTCCCCATATCCCTTGATCCCTTTAGCCTTAAGAAATATATCCAACTCCTTTTTGAATATATTTAATGAACTGGCCTCCACCGCCCTCTGTGGCAGAGAATTCCACAGGCTCACCACTCTCTGGGTGAAGAAATTCCTCATTTCAGTCCTAAATGGCTTACCCCTTATCCTTAGACTATGACCCCTGGTTCTGGATTCCCTGGCCATCATAAACATCCTTCCTGCATCTAGTCTGTCCAGGCCTGACAGAATTTTATAGGTTTCGATGAGATCCCCACTCAATCTTCTGAACTCCAGTGAGTATAAGCCCAATCGACACAATCTCTCCTGATACGTCATTCCTGCCATCCCAGGTATCAGCCTGGTGAATCTTCGCTGTACTCCTTCCATGGCAAGAACGTCCTTCCTCAGGTATGGTGACCAAAACTGCACACAATACTCAAGGTGCGGTCTCACCAAGGCCCTGTACAACTGTAGCAAGACATCCTTGTTCCTGTACTCGAACCCTCTTGCTACGAAGGCCAACATACCATTTGCCTTCTTAACCGCCTGCTGCACCTGCATGCTTACCTTCAGCGACTGGTGCACAAGAACACCCAGGTCTCTTTGCACTTCCCCCTTCTCCCAATCTATTGCCATTCAAATAATCTGCCTTTCTGTTTTTGCCACCAAAGTGGATAACCTCACATTTATCCACATTATGGTGCATTTGCCATGTTTCTGCCCAATCACCCAATCTGTCCAAATCGTACTGGAGTTTCACGACATCCTCCACCCAGCTTTGTGTCGTCTGCAAATTTGGAGATATTACATCCAATTCCCTCGTCCAGATCACTAATATATATTGTGAACAGCTGGGGTCCTAGGACCGATCCTTGCGGTACCCCACTAGTCACTGCCTGCCACTCAGAAAACGACCAGTTTATTCCAACTCTTTGCTTTCTGTCCGCCAACCAGTTCTCTATCCAAGTCAATACCTTGCCCCCAATCCCATGTGCCTTGATTTTGCACGCTAATCTCTTATGTGGTACCTTATCGAAAGCCTTCTGAAAGTCCAAATACACCACATCCACTGGTTCTCCCTTATCTATTTTACCAGTTACATCCTCAAAAAATTCCAGTAGATTAGTCAAGCATGATTTACCTTTTGTAAATCCATGTTGACTTTGTCCGATCCTGTCACTGCTTTCCAAGTGCTCTGCTATTACATCTTTTATAATAGATTCTAGCATTTTCCCCACTACCGATGTCAGGCTTACCGGTCTATAATTCCCCGCTTTTTCTCTACCACCTTTTTTGAATAGTGGGGTAACTTTAGCTTCCCTCCAATCCATGGGTACTGTTCCAGAGTCTATTGAGTTCTGGAAGATGACCAGCAATGCATCTACTATTTCTAGGGCCACTTCCTTAAGTACCCTGGAATGTAGATTATCAGTTCCTGGGGATTTATCGGCCTTTAGTCCCATCAATTTTCCTAACACCATTTCCCTACAAATACTGATTTCTTTCAGTTCCACCCTTTCATCAGGCCCTATGTTCCCCGGCATCTCTGGGAGGTTATTTGTGTCCTCCTTTGTGAAGACAGAACCAAAGTATGAATTTAGTTGGTCTGCCATTTCTTTGTTCCCCATTATAAATTCCCCTGATTCTGACTGCAAGGGACCTACGCTTGACTTCACCAATCTTTTTCTCTTCAGATATCGATGAAAGCTTTTACAGTCAGTTTTTATGTTCCCTGCAAGCTTACACTCATATTCTATTTTCCTTTTCTTAATTAATCCCTTTGTCCTCCTTTGTTGAATCCTAAACTGCTCCCAATCCTCAGGATTATTGCTTTTTCTGGCCAATTTATATGTCGTCTCCTTGGATCTTATGCTATCCCTAATTTCCCTTGTTAGCCACGGTTGAGTCACCTTTTTTGTTTTATTTTTATGCCAAACTGGGAGGAACAAAAGACGTTATAGAGACTGGGATTATAACATATTTGAAAAGGGAATGGGATAAGGATTTAAAAAGAATGAGTGTAGAAGGCAAATGGGGTTTGTGTCGACACTGCTCTGTGATCTCTGATTTCTGTCTGTACAGTTTCAAGCTCATCCCTTCAAGCACCCTTTCTATAGCTGCTGTGTCATTCTTTATCAATAATGTAGCTCCTCCACATGTCTCCAGCTCTTGGGCATTCTCTGGCCTCAGCCATGATTCTGGATTCCAGTGATGTCGATTTTCTCATAAGTTGCATATACCTTTAAACTCCGCTATATTTGTTTGTGTTTATCCGAAGCACGAGCGCTTTTTCAAATTTGATGATTTTAGTTCTGAACATTGGACCTGAAATTGCGGTAGGAGGCTTCCCGCGGGTGAATGCCTCCAAACCGCAAGTAAAATCCGTACTTACTTGATGGCCCTGGACTTACGAAGACTCTAGCTCCATAGGCCCGCAGGCGTTCGCCTGCGTAAAGGCCCACGTATCCCAGGAGTGACCGCGGTTCGCAAGCATCCCTGGGATCACGTGGGCAGCCCAACCAATCACAAAGGGGATTCCCATTATGCTTCTGGGGATTCCATTTACATACGGAATCTTCATAAGCATAATAGTAATCACATAAAAAATACACTTTCACACAACTTAAATAAAAATAAATCAAATGTTTAAAATTAATTAAAATACAATTTAATTAAACATTTAAAACTAAAAATTTAATTTTTTGAAAAATAAATGTAAACATTTTTGAAGGGGCCAAAAATAACCTAAACTAATTTTAAAGGTTTTTGAATGGTTAAGTGATTTTAAAAAAATTAATATTTATTTTCATCCTTGCATGCTTTTACCAGGCGTAAAAGTTTTGTGGGCATTCGCTGGGCAGTAGTTGCCCAACCCTGCGAATTTCCTGCTGATTCGTACGATCTGTCAAGCTGAAACTTGACATCACAAGTTCCGGGTTTATGTGCATTGCAGGTGGAAACCTGGAACTTGCGGGGCACTTACGATAGCGTACGCAGTCATAGGCCTCGGAAAATCAGGGCCATTATATTTACTGTTTCCCTTCCTAGTGTAAATTAGGGGTATGGTAGTGTAGTGATTATGTTACTGGACTAGTAATCCAGAGAATGGAAGCTTGAGAATTTGAGTTCAGTTTTAAAATAATCTGGAAATAAAAAGCTGGTATCAGTAAAAAGTGACCATCAAACTGTCATTGTTGTAAAAACCCAACAGGTTCACTAATATTCTTTAGGGAATGAAACTTGCCATCCTCACCCAGTTTGGGACTATATGTGACTAGTCCAATTTGCCAACTTTCCAATGTCCCAGGAGTCTGAAACCCTCCATTCAATAACATCTCTCTCTCGAAGTATCTGATTGGCAGAATGGCCTGTTTCTGTGCTGTATATTCTAGGTGATTCTGTAATTTTCTTTTCCCCTAACTGATCCAGTGCTTGGCATTGGAAGTAATGGGGGAGGTGTGGGAGAAGAGAGAGATATGCACACAAAGTGGGAAGGGGAGAGATAGAGAGAGACTCTCACATGGCGTAGAGGGAGAGAGATGCACACAAGGGAAGAGGGAGAACGATGCATAAAGGGAAGGGGAAGAGAGAAGCGCAGTGACTTGTGAGGGGGAGAGAGAGCGAAAGATGTGCACGAAGTAAGGAGGTGAGAGAGAGAGACGTGCACAATGGGGAAGGCGAGATGCACAAAGTCGGAGTAGATGAAAGAAGCACAGGAGTGGGAGAGGGATGCTCACAAAATGGGATGGGGAGAGGGGCAAGAGAAAGGCTGAGAGTTTGATACCTGTAATATGTTGCATATAAGTGTGCTGTGAGCGAAGGTGGCTTAAAATATGGAAACAATATTTTACTCCAGGATTTGCTCACTGAAATTGGTCATATTTCTCTCTGGCCCCTCCCAAGAGATACAGTGACAACACTTTAATCCTGCTCCCTCCCCTCTGGCCGACTCTCCATTTAGAAGCATTTTCATAGGCAAATACCTGTGCCTACATGCTTCTGGTCTTGAGCCCAGTTACTTCTGCCTCCATGTGGCATCACTACTGTACTCGTATCCGGTGCCTGTTCTTTGTTTCCAGGACTGGCCAGTCCAAACCAAAGACAAAGCTCGATGCAGCTTGGTACTTCCAGTCCTGACCTTCCCTTCAGTGCTCGCACAGTCTAGTCTTCTCCAGTGCACCTTCCCCTACACGTGGACAATTCAGCATTCTCCATTTTTGCCATGTCTCGGCCATCCTCACTAATCCCGTGTGCGTGCGCGTGTGTGTGAGACACAGTGCATTATTATTCAATACAGGAGCATTATACTATGTGTTACATGGTATAACGCTCCACACTGCTGCGTGGTATAACATTCCTGGGAACAGTAGAACCATAGCAGTTTACAGCACAGAAGGAGGCCATTTGGCCCATCACGTCTACTGGCTTTTTGATTGAGGAGACCAAAACCAATCTCACTGCCCTGTACCTTTCTCTGCTACAAATATTTATGCTATTTTCCCTTAAGATATAATGGTCTCTCACGCAACCACTCTTTGTGGTAAAGCATTCATGTTCCAACAACCCTCTGTGAAGAAATGTCTCCTCTCCGAGTATTGATTTTAAATTGATGGCCTATCATTTTATAATACGTTACATGTTACTGGGTATAGCACTCCTATTTTATATAGTACATTACGTGCTACATGGTATCATGCTCCAGTCATTATGCAATACTGCATCATCCAATTCACAATGGAACTATTAATGTTAACATGAAAGATGGTTGAAGATTAGGGTGTGTCGATTGAAGGATAAATTGTGTAAAACTATTCCAAGTGATCAGGATATGGCAGATATATAGAATGGGTTCTGCAAATCAGGTTTCACAAAAGAGGACTGTAGATAAATTCCAGTTACGGTGAAGTAGTCACATAGAAGTTAGTAAAGGATGTGCTGTGCAGACAATGGAAGGATTAGATTTCATAAGGCTCCCAGGTCAGATGGGATAACTGGGCCAGATGGGATGTGTGCTGGGAACAGTCAGCATGGTTTGACAGTAACAGGCCATGCTTTACGAACCTACTGCCATGAGGGGGTAACTAAACCTGTATGTCAGGCAATCCAGTAGATATAGTTAACTTGGATTTTCAAAGGGCATTTGACAAAGTTCCTCATGGGAGAATAGTAGAAAGAGTTAGGGGTTATGGAATAGATGAATAGTATTGATTAATTGAATTGGCAACAGAAGACTGCATCTGGTGTTGAATGGAAAGTGATCTGTCCAGGAGAAGTCACCAGTAAACTTTCACCAAGATCTGTACTGGGACCTTTGAAGTCTATTAGTGTTAAATTTGCTGGTGACACAAAAGCAGCCTGGGCGGAAATGAGTCAACAGGGTGTGTGTTGTTTATAGAGAGTCTTGGATTAATGTCCTGAGCTATGACAGATGGATTCTAATGTGTAAAAATTTACGGTCACGTGTATAGAAACAGATTAAGTGCATCATAGAAGGACTTTATTTTAAAGCAGGCTGGTGTGATTGGGCGAAGCACAACTCCTATCATCATGCATATAAAGTAGCCAAATCTAGTGGGAGGATAGAAGATTGGGAAGCATTTAAAAGCCAGCAAACAATAACTAAAAGATTAATTAAGAAAGGGAAGATAGATTATGAATGTAAACTAGCAAAAAATATAAAAACAGATAGCAAGAGTTTCTACAGCTATATAAAAAGAAAAAGGGTGGCTGAAGTGAACGTTGGTCCCTTAGAGGATGAGACTGGGAAACTAGTGGTGGGGAACATGGAGATGTATCAGTCTTTACAGTAGAGGACACTAAAAATATCCCAACAATGGACAAACGGGGCAATGGGGGGGGGGGGGAGGAGCTAAACACGATTAAAATCACTAAGGAGATGGTACTCGGTAAAATAATGGGACTTAAGGCGGATAAATCCCCCGGACCTGGGGGCCTACATCCTAGGTGTTAGATCCGTGATTCTGAGAGTATGATGTTTTCAAATAAGTACACGGATGCTGTAACTTAACAATCAACAGGTGTTTACTGGAGTAGGGTAATCTCAAGACTGGGGGTACAGAGGCATGCTCAAGGCTTATATACAGGTGTGGTCACAGCCAGTACTACAGTATACAGGAGCTGTAAAAGTAGTTCTCTCTTAAAGGTACATACACTACAATTCCTCCCCTTTTAGATTAGCAGTACCCATAATATTCAAATAACAATTAACACTTAAACATGCACATTAAACAAAAATAGTCCATTTATAGATTCAGTCTTTGGGGCGGCTTCCTGATCCTTTCTGGATAGCGCCTTTCCTGAGGTTCTTGTACTTGGTGCGGAGGCGATTCTGGCCCCTTTTCGTCGGTTAGTTTATCAGTTTCCACTGCTACTGGTTCTGAGGTAGATGCTACTGGTATGTCAGGTTCATCCCCGGGTACTCGAGACATGGGGTTGACTCGTTCCTGTGACGCTAAGATCTGATTGACGTGGCGTCTCGCAATGTTCTCCCCGACATCCACTGTGTACATTAATGGCCCCTGCCTTGTGCATATCGTTCCGGGTTGCCATTTCTCTGTTCAGTAGTCACAGGCCAAGACTGGTTGTCCTACATTGAAGCTCCTTGTCGGCTTCTCATTGATGTGCTGGAATTGTTTATCCTCAACATTTCTTCGCACATTGGGTCTGAGCAAATCCAGACAAGATCTCAACCTTCGGTTAAAGAACATCATGGCCGGGGTCTGGTTGGTAACTGCATGTGTCGCATTTCTGTAGGCTAATAGGAAATTGTCCACCTTATGCTGCAGTGGAATTTCATCGTCGCACATGGCCTTTGTTGCCTTTTTAAAGGTTTGTACGAACCTCTCAGCCAATCCATTTGTGGCTGGATGATACGGGGCGGATGTGTAATGCCTTACCCCATTCCTTCTCATAAATTTCCGAAACTCTTCGGACACAAACTGTGGTCCATTATCAGAG
Source organism: Somniosus microcephalus (assembly GCF_052327205.1). NCBI lineage: Eukaryota > Metazoa > Chordata > Chondrichthyes > Squaliformes > Somniosidae > Somniosus > Somniosus microcephalus. The sequence goes on along the minus strand of NC_140989.1, from coordinate 165,547,048 downwards.
CAAATCTGCTCTGGCAAGACGTTCTTGGCAAATATGGTCCGTAGGACTGCAATCGTTTTCTCTGTAGTGGTTGAGGACATTTTTATCACCTCGGGCCATTTCGAGTGAGCATCCACTGCTATTAAGAACATTGAGTCCATGAATGGACCAGCAAAATCAATATGCACCCATTGCCATGGAGAGGAGGGCCACTCCCATAGGTGTAGAGGGGCATTTGGTGGTGCATTTTGGACCTTCTGGCATCCTGAGCAGCTCTTGGTTAGGTCCTCGATTTGTTGATCGATCCCCGGCCACCACACAAGCCCTAGCAAGGCTTTTCATTTTCACCCCTCCCAGATGACCTTCATGAAGCTCATTTAGCACTCTCTCCCTTAACTTGGGTGGAATCACTACTCGGGATCCACACATCACTGTCCCCTGGCATACTGACAGCTGTTCTCTTCTGGATGAGAATGCTGGCAACAGTGAGTCGCCATGTGTTGGCCATCCCCTCACCGTCAAATCATATACCCGAGACAGTGTCGGATCATTGCGGGTCTCCTCTATATCCACGTTAGTTACTGGCAATCATTCAATTATTGACAAATAAAATATCTCGATAGGGTCCACTGCTGGTGCTTCCTCCACAGTAGGCAGTGGCAGGCGTGATAGCCCATATTCCTTTAATCTAGTGAGCACCTTCTCCAGGTTGGCGAGGTGATCACTGTCATTTTCGCCCGTGACCAGGATGTCGTCCAAATAACACTGGGTCCCTGGAATCCCTTGCAGGACTTGATCCATCGCCCTTTGCCAAATAGCCGGAGCCGATGCTACCCCGAACACCAGCCGGTTGTATTGGTAGAGACCTTTTGAGTGTTGATCGTGAGGTATTGTTTCGAGGCTGCTTCTACCTCCATTTGCAAGTATGCCTGGGCTAGATCAATTTTGGTTAAGCGTTTACCTCCAGATAGCGAGGCGAAAATATCCTCAATTCGTGGAAGCGGATATTGTACCGTGTGAAGGACTGGGTTCACTGTCACCTTAAAATCCCCACAGATGCGGACCTTCTTTGGTTCCCCAGGCGTATTACTCAACGACCTCTTCATTACAGGAACGATGGGTGTAGCCCACTCGCTCCAGTCTACTTTGGACAGTACTCCTGAACGTTCCAACCCTTCCAGCTCTGCTTCGACGGCTGGTCTGATCGCATAAGGCACTGGTCTGGCCTTAAGAAACTTTGGGCTTGTATTTTCCTCTATTTTAATCGTTGCTGTTATGCCTTTTAGTGTTCCTAGTCCCTCCTGGAACACTTCTTTTGCGTCAGTCAGCATTTTTGACAGTCGTCCAGGTGTGACGTCGTCATCCTTTTTGGCCTCAAACTTCAGTGCCTGTATGGAATGCCAATCTAATTGTACCTTCTGGATCCATTCACGTCCCAGTAGTGGTGGTCCTCCATCTGGCAATATATGTAGGTCCAGTTTAGGTATTTCCTGGCCTTTGTATATCACTTTCACCCTTTTTCCTTTGGGGTAGACTTTTTGCCCTGTTTACGTCTTCAAGACAATCTCTGTAGCTTTCAAGGGTATGTGTGAAAATAGCCGCTTGTAGTCCCTTTGGTTTATGACTGTTAGGGCTGATCCTGTGTCCAATTCCATTTTCACTTGGACTCCGTCTATCTTGAGTGTGACCCAGATAGTCTGGTGATCCTCCATTTTGGTTACCTTATGTAGTTTCAGACAACCCAGCTCCTTGCTTCCAGAGTCTGTATCACTTTTCTGTTCGTCTGAACTACTGTCCATCACCTTATGTACCTTTTTGTACTTCTCCTCCTGTGGAGATTTCTTGCTGTTGGTTTTCTTCCCTGACCTGCAGACTCTTGCTATGTGTCCTGCTTTTCCACACTGTCTGCACACTTGGTCCTTGAACCAACAATCCTTCTGGTCGTGTGTTGTTCTGCCGCAGCGATAACACTTCCCTGTTCCATATGACATTTCATTGGTGCCATATTCTTGTGGTCTCCGTTGTATCTCTGCAGCGCCCCTTGCGGCTGCTTCGTGTGATACTGCCATGCTGAAAGCCTTGTCCAGCGTAAGATCCTTTTCTGATAGAAGCCGTTTCTGGGTTCCCTCACTTTGAAGCCCACACACAAACTTGTCCCTTAACGTATCTGCTAGTCCTACTCCAAACTGGCAGTGTTTCGATAGCTTGCGCAATTCCGTTAAGTACTCAGCCTTACTTTCGTCTTTATGCTGGTTCCTTTTGTGGAACTTAAATCTTTCTGCTATCAGCAGCGGTGTGGGGTTTAAGTGGTCCATTAGGAGTTCTACTATGCTTTCGAAATTCTTATCCACAGGCTTCTCTGGGGTTATTAGATTTCGCAGTAAGTCATAAGTTTTTGCACCCATGGAATTTAACAAAACCAGTGCTTTCCTAGCATCTGGCACTTCATTCGCCCTGCAGTGCACCTCAATACATTCCACATATGTCGCCCAATCTTCGACTTCATTGTCGAACGTAGAGATACTGCCACTCTTCGGCATCCCTGGGTGTGATTTAACTGTCAAAAATGGCGTCTCCCGCGCTCTCCCTTCTTCTCCGCTGGCACAAAATGGCATTTCCCGCGTGGACACTGTTCAGCCCTTGAGCCCTGGCTGTGCTCTGCGCGTTTTTTTTCTGTGTGCCTTTCCCGTTTCCGCCGCTCGGTCCTGAACCCGACTGCTGCTTTACCCTCTCTTTGTTTTTCCTCGACGCCGCTCGGTTTTCGACCCCCGGCTGCGCCCTGTGCGCTTCACCCTCTCTTACCCCGTCGACGCTGCTCGGCTTTTTCTCTGCTGTCGGTCGGCTCCAGCCGCCGCTGTCCGGGAAGGGTCTGCGCTGTACCTGTTGCCAGTCTGTTGCTGGATCGTCGTGGCTGGGGAGCCAAGCCCGGCTCTCAACAGCCTCCCCTGCGATGTTCACTCTCTGCCGGGCGGTTGCTCGTGGTCGACGCCCGTGCTTCTGGCCTCGACTTTCTTCCACCGCCCTCCCGGAGCGAATCCTTGAAGGGAAATGCAGAGTTGCAGGTACATTCGAATCGACACTCGTCGCCACTGTTAGATCCGTGATTCTGAGAGTATGATGTTTTCAAATAACTACACGGATGCTGTAACTTAACAATCAACAGGTGTTTACTGGAGTAGGGTAGTCTCAAGACTGGGGGTACAGAGGCATGCTCAAGGCTTATATACAAGTGTGGTCACAGCCGGTACTACAGTATACAGGAGCTGTAAAAGTAGTTCTCTCTTAAAGGTACATACACTACACTAGGGTCTTGAGAGAAGTGGCGGTAGGGATTGTGGATGCATTGGTGATTATGTTCCAAAACTCCCTGGACTCGGGAAAGGTTCCGGCAGATTGGAAAACTGCTAACGTAACACCCTTATTTAAGAAGGGAAGTAGACAAAAAGCTGGAAACTATAGACCAGTTAGCCTAACGTCTGTGGTTGGCAAAATGTTGGAGTCCATTATTAAGGAAACAGTAACAGCATTTGGATAAACATAATTTAATAGGACAGTGTCAGCATGGTTTTATGAAGGGGAAGTCATGTTTGACAAATTTGCTCGAATTCTTTGAGGACGTAACATACAGGGTGGATAAAGGGGAGCCAGTGGATGTAGTGTATTTGGACTTCCGAAAGACATTTGACAAGGTTCCACACAAAAGATTACTGATCAAGATAAAAAATCACAGGATTGGGGGTAATATACTGGCATGGGTGGAAGATTGGCTATCTAACAGAAAACAAAGAGTTGGGATAAATGGTTCGTTCTCGGGCTGGCAATCAGTAACTAGTGGTGTTCCGCAGGGGTCAGTGCTGGGACCCCAACTCTTTACAATCTATATTAACGATTTGGAGGAAGGGACCGAGTGCAACATATCCAAGTTTGCTGACGATACAAAGATGGGAGGGAAAGCAGTGAGTGAGGAGGACATAAAAAACCTACAAAAGGACATAGACAGGCTAAGTGAGTGGGCAGAGATTTGGCAGATGGAATATAATATTGGAAAGTGTGAGGTTATGCACTTTGGCAGAAAAAATCAAAGAGCAAGTTATTATCTAAATGGAGAGAAACTGCAAAGTGCTACAGTACAAAGGGATCTGGGGGCCCTGGTGCATGAAACACAAAGTTAGTATGCAGGTGCAGCAGGTGATCAAGAAGGCCAATGGAATCTTGGCTTTTATTGCACGGGGGATGGAGTATAAAAACAGGGAAGTCTTGCTGCAGTTATACAGGGTACTGGTGAGGCCACACCTGGAATACTGCATGCAGTTTTGGTTTCCATATTTAAGAAAAGATATACTTGCTCTCGAGGCAGTTCAGAGAAGGTTCACTCGGTTGATTCCGGAGATGAGGGGGTTGACGTATGAGGAAAGGTTGAGTAGGTTGGGCCTCTACTCGTTGGAGTTCAGAAGAATGAGAGGCGATCTTATCGAAACATAAGATTGTGAGGGGGCTTGATCGGATGGATGTGGTGAGGATGTTTCCACTGATGGGTGAGACTAGAACTAGGGGGCATAATCTTAGAATAAGGGGCTGCCCTTGCAAAACTGAGATGAGGAGAAACTTCTTCATTGAGGGTAGTAAATCTATGGAATTTGCTGCCCCAGAGAGCTGTGGAAGCTGCAACATTAAATAAATTTAAAATGGAGATACAGTTTCCTAGCAGATAAGGGAATTAGGGGTTACGGGGAGAGGGCAGGGAAGTGGACGTGAGTCTAGATTTGGATCAGCCATGATCCTATTGAATGGCGGAGCAGGCCTGAGGGGCCGTATGGCCTACTCCTGCTCCTACTTGTCTTATGTTCTTTCTTTCTCTTCTTCCCTTCCCCCCCCCCCCCCCCCCATAAGAAGGTGGAAATTCCAGGGAGGTTTGGTCCATTACTGTTTCTTAAAATAAACAAAAAATAACAATCAAATGAAAGTGGTAAAATCAGGAAAATTAAACAAAATATTCCATGTGATGCCCACCAATGTGAAATGCTCAACCCCACCATGATACAAGTGTTTCCCTTTGAAAGGTCAACACCATTAAAATACCAGGGAAGGGATGACATCAGTGTCAGAGCAGTGAGAGGCATTCAAGGAGGCGATCCGGAGGGTTCAGACCAAACATGTGCCCTTAAAGAAAAAAGGTGGGACTAACAAATTTAGAGCCTCCCTGGATGTCTAGAGACATACAGGGTATGATAAAGGAAAAAAAGGGAGGCGTATGACCGATACCGAGGGCTAAATACTCCAGAATCTTGAGGAGTACAGAAAGTGCAGGGGTGCAATTAAACAGGATATTGGGAAAGCAGAGCATGAAAATTCTTGGCAAGTAAAATCAAGGAAAACCCAAAGATGTTTTATAAATATATTAACAGTAAGAGGGCAACTAAAGCAAGGGTAGGGCCTATTAGAGATCATGAGGGTAATCTGTGTGGAGGCGGGAGACGTGGGTAGGGTTCTTAATGAATAGTTTGTGTCTGTTTTCACGAAGGAGGGGGGCGAAGCAGACATTGCTATGGGGGGAGGAGTGTGAAATATTCGATGAAATAAACAGTGAGAGAGGAAGTATTAAGGGGTTTAGCAGCTTTAAAAGTGGATAAATCCCCAGGCCTGGATGAAATGTATCCCAGGCTGTTAAGTGAAGCAAAAGAGGAAGTAGCAGAGGCCCTGACCATCATTTTTCAATCCTCTCTGGCTTCAGGTGTGGTATTGGAGGACTGCTAATGTGGTACCCTTGTTTAAAAAGGGAGAAAAGGATAGACTGAGTAATTACAGGCCAGTCAGCCTAACCTCAGTGGTGGGAAAATTATGGGAAAGAATTCTGAAGGACAGGATAAATCTTCATTTAGAAAGACACGGATTAATCAAGGATAGTCAGCATGGATTTGTTAAGGGAAGGTCGTGTCTGACAAACTTGATTGAATTTTTTGAGGAGGTAACAAGGAAGGTAGTGCGTTTGATGTCGTGTAAATGGACTTTAGCAAGGCTTTTGATAAGGTTCCACATGGCAGACTGGTCACGAAGTTAAAAGCCCATGGGATCCAGGGCAAAGTGTCAAGTTGGATTCAAAACTGGCTGAGGCAGGAAGCAGAGGGTAATGGTTGATGGGTGTTTTTGTGACAGGAAGGCTGTTTCCAGTGGGGTTCCGCAGGGCTCAGTACTAGGTCCCTTGCTTTTTGTGGTATATATTCACGATCTTGACTTGAATATAAGGGGTATGATTAAGAAGTTTGCAGATGATAAAATTGGCTGTGTGGTTGATACTGAAGAATAAATTGGTCAGGTGGGCAGAACAGTGGCAAATGGAATTCAATCCGGAGAAGTGAGGGGTATTGCATTTGGGGAGGGTGAACAAGGAAAGGGAATACACATTAAATGGTAGGACACTGAGTAGTGTAGAGGAACAAAGGGACCTTGGAGTACATGTCCACAGATCCCTGAAGGTAGCAGGCCAGGTAGATAAGGAAGTTAAGAAGGCTTACGGAATGCTTGCCTTTTATTAGCCGTGGCATAGAATACAAGAGCTGGGGGGGTTATGCTTCAACTGTAAAAAAACACTAGTTAGGCCTCAGCTAGAGTACTGTGTGCAGATCTGGTCACCACATTACAGGAAAGATGTGATTGCACTAGAGAGGGTACAGAGGAGATTTACAAGGATGTTGCCGGGAGTAGGGAATCTTAGCTATGAGGAAAGACTGGATAGGCTGGGTCTGTTTTCCTTGGAACAGAGGAGTCTGAGGGGAGACCTTATTGAGGTGTATAAAATTGAGGGGCACAGATAAAGTGGATCGAATGGACTTATTTCCCTTTAGTAGAAGGGTCAAAAACCAGGGGGCACAGATTTAAAGTAATTGGTGGAAGGTTTAGAAGGGATTTGAGGGGAAATTTCTTCACCCAGAGGGTTGTGGGGGTCTGGAACTCACTGGCTGAAAGGGTGGTAGAGGCAGGAACCCTAACCACATTTAAAAAGTACTTGGATCTGCACTTGGGATGCTGTAACCTGCAGGGCTACGGACCAAGAGCTGGGAAGTGGGATTAGGCTGGATAGCTCTTTGTTGGCCGGCACGAACACGATGAGCCGAAATGGCCTCCTTCCGTGCTATAACTTTTCTATGATTCTACATGACAAAGGTCTCTACTGGCATAGATTGAAGGGAGAAGATTTGGGAGGTAACATTTGCGCCACACAAGTGCCAGGCAATGACTATCTCCAACAGGCGAGCGTCTAACCACCGCCCCTTGACATTCAACGGCATTACCATCACTGAATCCCCCACCATCAATATCCTGGGGGTCACCATTGACCAGAAACTTAATTGGACCAGCCACAAATAATGTGGCAACAAGAGCAGGTCAGAGGCTGGGTTTTCATGACTAGTGTCTCACCTCCTGACTCCCAAACCCTTTCCACCATCTACAAGGCACAAGTTAGGAGTGTGATGGAATACTCTCCACTTGCCTGGATGAGTGCAGCTCCAACAACACTGAAGAAGCTCGACACCATCCAGGACAAAGCAGCCCACTTGATTGGCACCCCATCCACCACCTTAAACATTCACTCCCTCCACCACTGGCGCACTGTGGCTGCAGTGTGTACCATCTACAAGATGCACTGCAGCAACTCGCCAAGGTTTCTTCGGCAGCACCTCCCAAACCCGCAACCTCTACCACCTAGAAGGTCAAGGGCAGCAGGCGCATGGGAACACCACCACCTGCAAGTTCCCCTCCAAGTCGCACATCATCCTGACTTGGAAGTATATTGCCGTTCCTTCATTGTTGCTAGGTCAAAATCCTGGAAAACTCTCCCTAACAGCACTGTGGGAATACCTTCACCACACGGATTGCAGCGGTTCAAGAAGACTGCTCACCACCACCTTCTCGAGGACACTTGGGGATAGGCAATAAATGCTGACATTGCCAGCGATGCCCACATCCCATGAATGAATAAAAAAAAATCTCTGATCTGGTCAACATGAAGCAGTTACCAGTGAGGCAAACTGGTTATTGGACTGCATCTTGAGGGCACTGGATTACACATCATAAGTTATGCAAGTGCGGTGCAGATCAGTTGTGAACACAGCTCTGGAGTATGGTGCACAGTTGTTTCAAAATGGGTATAGTTGCATTAGAAAAACTTGGGAGGATGTGTAGGAATGATTCTTGGGGTTAGGAGACTAAATTAAGAAGATGAAGCGACTAAACTTTTATTAGCTGCAGAAAAGAAGGATGACAGAGGATATGATCTGGAGTTTCACAAAAATGGAAATGCAACAAAGGCTCAAGTGAGCAACTAGTGTAACTTTGAGAGTGAACACAGGACCAGAGGACGCGAGTACAAAATTTACAAGACCGAAGTGGAGTAGAAAAGAAACCTTTCCCTATTGATTAGAACAGGCTTCCAGAGAAGGTGATTTATTCAAGGTCAACTGATGGCTGTGAAAGGAAGCTGAATCGATATGTCAAAGGTTTTGACTGTTAAAGATTGTAATAATGATGCTTATTTTTTTTTCCATGACGAATTTACTGTTTCTTGAAATGTGGGTGATTGTTCTGGTGTGGTGTAAAGTGGGTTTGATGTCTTGAATGGGTTTTTTGGATAAATTCACTAATTAACTCTCAAGCAGGGAGCAGTGCTTGAAGGGAGCATTTTTTGGAGATAGGGCTGCAACATTGAATTCTGTTGATATGTATTGTCTCGGCTCATGCATTAAGCATGGCCACACTGGATGATGTATCATAAGGCTGGTGGAGCTCAGGTCAAGTGTGTTGAGAGAAGGTGGAAAATTGGAGTAAGGTCACAAAATATTCAAAGACCGACTGATAAGTAGCTTGAAGACGTGGAATATGGCCACATGTTTCCTGTGGTGGTGATATATTTGCACAAACTAATATGCTAATGGGAAGGGAGAAAGAGTAGAGTGGTCTGCATGGCAGGCTATGTCAGCTTTAGGTATTTAGTAATGAGGGAGAAAGATTAAAAGAAGTTCTAGGTAATGAGGAGACGCTAGTAGGTGACGTAAAAGTAGCGGAACATTTGGGAAGCAGAGATCACAATATATTGAGGTTCAGTGTTAGGATGGAAAATGAAAAGTCTAGGAAAAGAGTACTTGACTGGAAAAAGCATTTCACAGTTTCATTTGAAAGGCACTGTGTCCAGATTTAATGGAAAGACAAATGACTGCAAAACTAATCATGAATGGGAAATCTTGGGTGTCGGCCATAGCTCAGTGGTAGCACTTTCACCTGTGAGTCACAAGGTTGTGGGTTCAAGTTCCACTCCAGAGACTTGAGCAGATGATCCAGGCTGACACTTCAGTGCAGCACTGAGGGAGTGCTGCACTGTCAGAGGTGCTATCCTTCGGATGAGCTGTTAAAACAAGGCCCCATCTGCCCCCTCAGGTGGATGTAAAAGATCCCACGGAGAATAGATAAAGGAAATGCAGTGGATGCGGTTGTATAAATTTTCAATAGGCATTGGATAAGAGAGGAAGCACTGTTGCAATGTAGGCAAACACAGCAGCCAATTTGCATGCAGCAAGGTCCCACAAACAGCAATGATACAAATGTCCAGATAATCTGTTTTGGTGTTGGTTTAGGGATGAAGACACCAGGAGAACTCCACTGCTTGTTCTGGAATAGTGCGGTGGGGTCTTTTACATCCACCGGAACAGGCAGAGGGTGCCTTGGTTTAACTTCTTATCCAAACGATGGCACCTCTAACAATGCAGCGCTCCCTCAGTACCGCATTGGAATATTGGCGTTAAGATTGTGTGCTCAAGAACTGCAGTAAGGGTTGAACTCATGACCTAAGGGCATGAGTACTACCCACTGAGCCAAGCTGACATTATGTAGCAGATAATTAGGAATGAGTTTTTTGGGGCAGGAAGAACAAGCAATTACTTGCATCTTAAACTGCCACTGGGGAAAAAAAAGTTGCTTAACAGTATTGCAGATATCTCCTAGCTATATATCATTATTAAGTGTATGATTTTTTTTTTTTAAACCTTGTACAGGTATCATTCATGGGATTCTATATATTGAGTAAATCTGTGCAGCCATGGGCAATACCAGAAATTGAACTCCAGGTCCTCGGCTACCCGTGAGCAACAAGTTTAAAAAAAAAAAAATGCATTTATTTATTTAGCTGGTTCCAGCTGCTGTCTGCTCAACCACTACATTAGGGAATGGAAACCTTGGCACAAATTCTTTATATAAAAAAAAAATGAATGATGAAAATACTGTGCGCAGCAGGACACAAAAGAGAGAGAAATATATATAGGTCCCAAGTTTGGATGGGTCTTCATCGGACAGTTTACCTACCTGGAATGTTAACTTCTCTTGTTTTCTGTCGGTTTTGCGATTTTCCTTTTTATGTCAATTTTTTATATCAGTGCACAGAGGGGGCTACATCTGAATTGCCTTCTGCACAGAGTTTGAAAAGAAGAAAAAATAAGAAAGGAAAAAAAAAACGGGGGGGAAAGCCAGTTTTCACCCCAAACACCATGAGACCCATGTCGTCTGAGCTGGTGACTGAGGATCCATGTAACATTGGCCTTGCGTAGGAGGCCTGTAGTATTAACCGCAAGACATTGACACTACTGTTCCTGAGTTTGCGTACGCAGTGAGAACAGTGCCCCAATGGTTTATCTGATGGCTCGGCAAGTTTATCCTGAGTTTGGATCGCTGCAAAACGCTAACTTTCCTTAACCATGTGAATCCTCAGCTTTGGGCGACCAGGGGTGGAGTGTTACTGCCAACATGACAGTGCTGCAGGAGTGATCCAACTGCAGTTCTTGATTAATGAGGTTAGTTCTTTTGGGCTTCAGAAGGATTGAAAAAGTGCACAAAATGTTTCGTTCACCTTTCGCCTGTGTGGTTTTGAGATGCATTTTGCAAGATTAATTTTTAATTTGCATTTTGATCGCAGCCTTTATATAAAAAAAAAAGATTTAAATTGTGTAGCTTAGATAAAAGAATCATCAACTTAACCAACAGGATCGAATTGGTCTTTTACACGTTAAATATGTAAATGTATAAAACCACACTAGATACTATTGAATGAATGAAAGTAATTCTTTTTACAAAATGCTTGCAATTTCTGTGATGTACAGTATTGTGAAAGGAACTGGGTTGTTTGTTCATGGGTTCAAATTGTATTTACTGCAACAGAAATTGAACTGGATTGGAATTTTCCATTTATTTCTAAATGTACTGAATTTATGCACATGATGTATGATCTGTTGGCCCCACACACTACTGTCCAAATTCATGGTTTACAGAATCTCATTTCACAATTTGACAGAAAATGTATCCTTAACCTTAAGGTATGTATGTGGCACGCCTTTCTTGTTTGCATGTACAAGGTTCAATGATGTGTCAGCAGTTCATTGTGTCATTTAGTGCCTGGCATTGCGATAATTACTCTGCTTTTCACCAGTCCCCCCCAGAAAAGTGTTAAATATTTGTGTAGATGGTGCTCATTAAAATTCCTTCCTGTCGCAATGATTGTACTTATTAAAAAGAGGTTTTTCATTCTTTCCTATCTCTCCTACCTCCAAGTACAACTAAATACTCATACAAGGATGAAAACAGCTACAGTACTGTCCCCTTTAAGAGCTTGGCGCTCCATGGGATCTTATTTAACAGGTGGTCTTTCCTTCTCTGCAATTATTTCTTCTGGTTATTTAAACCCAAGGCTCCTTTTCTCCAGGACTACGTGTCTCCGGAAACTCCTTTCCTCCTTCTCCCTCACCTCTAATGCCATGTGTGAAGATCTCATGGATTTTTTTGCCTCTTATAAGATTGAGACCACCCATACAGCTACCTTTGCAACTACATTTCCTTCTTCTGACTCCCTGTCCTCCTCCCGCACCCAACCCCCACAACGTCATTCTGGCTCTGATCCCGTCACTTTCCTGTTTTTCTCTCCTATCTCTAACCTATCTTCTTAAGCGTCACCCTTTTCAAGACCCACCTCTTGGATGCCTCCTGGCCCCCATGCTTGCTGACAGTGTTAATGACCCCCTTGGCTCGAGAACTGTTTCTCTCCCTTTCAAAATGGCAGTCATCACTCCTTTCCTCAAAAAGCCCACTTTTGACCCATCCATCCCATCTCCAACCTCCCTTTTTTTGGGGTGAGATTGCAACGATTTGACTGAGCAAAGCGAAACTTTTAAGAACTTCTGGTTATGCTACCTGAACTCTGCTCCTGAGACGAGAGCTCTGTCCATCTGATAACTGATTAACTTTCACACACAATCCGGAAGTAACAGTGCTTCAAAATTCAGGCACAGGGTCTTGCCTTGAAGGCCATTACAATGCTGCCATAGAAGCAAAAGCTGCTGCCCAGAGAAGTATGAAATATTGCTGTTTGTGGAAGCTTGCTGTGCACAAATTGATTGCCTTGTTTCCTACTTTACAAAGTGACTGCACTTCCAAAGTACTTCATTTGCTGTAAAGCGCTTTGACTTGCAGGTCCTTTTCTTTATCAGAAATAGCCAAGTCTACAGCCAGAAGCTGCCTGAAAACAGGTACACGTATGACATGCTTCTGATAGTTTGACAATAGCCAAACTCACTGCAGTGCTGTAGGATTCTGCATTTCTCATGAGTGATGTTGGTTGAGGGACAGGCCAGGACACTGGGGAGAACTCCCCTCCCCTTCTTTGAAATAGTGCCATAGGATTTTTTGCGTCAACCTGAGAAGGCAGACAGGGTGTCGGTTTAACGTCTCATCCGGAAGATGGCACCTCAATACAGTACTGCACTGGAGTGTCAGCCTAGATTTTGTGGTCAAGTCTCGAGTGGGACTTGAGCCCATAACTTTCTGACTCAGAGGCCAGAGTGCTACCAACTGAGCCATGGCTGACACCTTCAAAGATACCAGGGCAGTAAATTAACAGCAGTTCACCTGTCCTTTCAGTAGACAACCAAGGATCACTGCTGGGATAATTGCAAAGGTATATTTACAGTCAGAAGTGCTAGTCAGAGTAGAAATAGAAGGCTATTTAAGATGAATACGTGGCTAGAGGAATGGTGCGCGGGGGAGGGATTCAAGTTCCTGGGACATTGGAACCAGTTCTGGGGGAGGTGGGACCAGTTCAAACCGGACGGTTTGCACCTGGGCAGGGCCAGGACCGATGTCCTAGGGGGGGAGTGTTTGCTAGTGCTCTGGGGGAGGGTTTAAACTAAAATGGCAGGGGGTTGGGAACCTGAGCAGGGGGAACAGAGGAAAGGGAAACCAGGGTAAATGCAAAAGATAGGAAGGAGAAAAACAAAAGTGGCAGTGAGAGAAATCAAGGGTTTAAATCAAACATGGCCACAGTAAATAATAATTCTAATAGGTCTAAGAGCGTTAAAAGAACAAGCCTGAAGGCTTTGTGTCTTAATGTGAGGAGCATTCGTAATAAGGTGGATGAATTAGCTGCGCAAATAGAGGTAAACGAATATGATTTGATTGGGATTACGGAAACATGGCTCCAGGGTGGCCAAGGCTGGGAACTCAACATCCAGGGGTATTCAATATTCAGGAAAGATAGGCAAAAAGGAAAGGGAGGTGGGGTAGCATTGCTGGTTAAAGAAGGGATTAACACAATTGTAAGGAAGGATATTAACTCTGATGATGTGGAATCTGTATGGGTAGAACTGAGAAATACCAAGGGGCAGAAAACGTTAGTGGGAGTGGTATATAGACCTCCAAACGGTATTGCGGAGGTTGGGGACGGCATTAAAAGGGAAATTAGAGAAGCGTGCAATAAGGGCACAGCAGTCATCATGGGTGACTTTAATCTACATATAGATTGGGCTAACCAAATTAGTAACAATACTGTGGAGGAGGAATTCCTGGAGTGTATACGGGATGGTTTCCTGGACCAATATGTCGAGGAACCAACCAGAGATCAGGCCATCTTAGACTGGGTATTATGTAACGACAAAGGATTAATTAGCAATCTTGTTGTACGAGGCCCCTTGGGTCGGAGCGATCATAATATGATAGAATTGTTCATTAAGATGGAGAGTGAAGTAGTTGACTCAGAGACTAGGGTCCTGAATTTAAACAAAGGAGACTACGATGGTCTGAGGCGCGAGTTGGGTAGGATTGATTGGGGAATGTCAATCAAAGGGTTGACGGTGGATAGGCAATGGCAAACATTCAAAGACAGCATGGATGAACTACAGAATTTGTTCATCCCAGTTTGGCATAAAAATAAAACAAAAAAGGTGACTCAACCGTGGCTAACAAGGGAAATTAGGGATAGCAGAAGATCCAAGGAGAGGACATATAAATTGGCCAGAGAAAGCAGTAAACCTGAGGATTGGGAGCAGTTTAGGATTCAACAAAGGAGGACAAAGGGATTAATTAGAAAGGAAAAATAGAATATGAGAGTAAGCTTTCAGGGAACATAAAAACTGACTAAAAGTTTTTATAGATATGTGAAGAGAACGGGCAGCACGGTGGCATAGTGGTTAGCACTGTTGCCTCACAGCGCCAGGGACCCGGGTTCGAATCCGGCCTCGGGCGACTGTCTGTGTGGAGTTTGCACATTCTCCCCGTGTTTGCGTGGGTTTACTCCGGGTGCTCCGGTTTCCTCCCACAGTCCAAAGATGTGCGGGTTAGGTTGATTGGCTATGATAAATTGACCCTTAGTGTTAGGGGGATTAAATACGTGGGGTTACGGGGATAGGGTGGGATATGTGTTGGCGTAGGGGTTACGTGGATCGGGTGGGATATGTGTCGGTGCAGGCTCGATGGGCCGAAATGGCCTCTATCTGCACTGTGGGGTTTCTGTGAAAAAGATTGGCGAAGTCAAGCGTAGGTCCCTTGCAGTCAGAATCAGGGGAATTTATAATGGGGAACAAAGAAATGGCCGACCAATTAAATACATATTTTTGGTTCTGTCTTCACAAAGGAGGACACAAATAACCTCCCAGAGATGTCGGGGAACAGCGGGTCTAATGAGAGGGAGGAGCTGAAAGAAATCAGTATTTGTAGGGAAATGGTGTTGGGGAAATTGATGGGATTGAAGGCCGATTAAATCCCCAGGGCATGATAATCTACATCCTAGGGTACTTAAGGAAGTGGCCCTAGAAATAGTAGATGCATTGCTGATCATCTTCCAACATTCGATAGAATCTGGAACAGTGCCCATGGATTGGAGGGGAGCTAATGTTACCCCACTATTCAAAGAAAGGTGGTAGAGAGAAAACAGGGAATTACAGACCAGTAAGCCTGACATCGGTAGTGGGGAAAATGCTAGAGTCCGTTATAAAAGATGTAATAGCAGAGCACTTGGAAAACAGTGACAGGATCGGACAAAGTCAACATGGATTTACAAAAGGTAAATCGTGCTCGACTAATCTACTGGAATTTTTTGAGGATGTAACTGGTAAAATAGATAAGGGAGAACCAGTGGATGTGGTGTATTTGGACTTTCAGAAGGCTTTCGACAAGGTCCCGCAGAAGAGGTTAGCGTGTAAAGTTAAGGCGCATGGGATTGGGGGCAAGGTATTGACTTGGATAGAGAACTAGTTGGCAGACAGAAGCCAAGAGTTGGAATAAACGGGTCTTTTTCCGAATGGCAGGCAGTGACTAGTGGGGTACCGCAGGGATCGGTCCTTCGACCCCAGCTATTCACAAAATATATATTAATGATCTAGTCAAGGGAACTAGATGCAATATCTCCAAATTTGCAGATGACACAAAGCTGGGTGGGCGTGTGTGCTGTGAGGAGGATGCGAGAAATGACAGGATGATTTGGACAGGTTTGGTGATTGGGCAGAAGCATGGCAGATGCAATATAACGTGGATAAATGTGAGGTTATCCACTTTGGTGGCAAAAACAGGAAGGCAGATTATTATCTGAATGGCAATAGATTGGGAGAAGGAAGTGCAACGAGACCTGGGTGTCCTTGTGCACCAGTCGCTGAAGGTAAGCATGCAGGTGCAGCAGGCGGTTAAGAAGGCAAATGGTATGTTGGCATTCGTAGCGAGAGGGTTTGAGTACAGGAACAAGGATGTCTTGCTGCAGTTGTACAGGGCCTTGGTGAGACCACACCTTGCGTATTGTGTGCAGTTTTGGTCACCTTATCTGAGAAAGGATGTTCTTGCCTTGGAAGTAGTTCAGCGAAGATTCACCAGGCTGATACCTGGGATGGAAGGAATGACTTATGAGGAGAGATTTGGACGATTGGGCTTGTACTTGCTGGAGTTTAGACGAATGAGAGGGGATCTCATTGAAACTTATAAAATTCTGACTGGACTGGACAGACTAGATGCAGGAAGGATGTTCCCGATGGTCGGGGAGTCCAGAGCCAGGGTCACAGTCTAAGGATAAGGGGTAGGCCATTTAGGACAGAAATGAGGAGGAATTTCTTCACCCAGAGAGTGGTGAACCTGTGGAATTCTCTACCACAGAAGGCAGTAGAGGCCAATACATTAAATATATTGAAGAAGGAGTTGGATATATTTCTTAAGGCTAAAGGGATCAAGGGGTATGGGGAGAAAGCAGGGACCGGGTCCTGAATTTGGATGATCAGCCACGATCGCATTGAATGGCAGAGCAGGCTCGAGGGGCCGAATGGCCTACTCCTGCTCCTATCTTCTATGTTTCTATGTCATAAATTATGACCTGGTGTTAAGTACTACTTGTTCGGGCAAGCCACCTAACTGAGCTGACTCATCAGCTTTTTGAAACAGTGTCTGCACCTGAGCAAGGGACTGTATGTATATTTAACATACAGGCTGCACGCAACAAGCATTAATCAAATCGAAGTAACCAAACTACATGCAAGTACCAAAAATGTAGGGATTCTTGGGTTCAACATGACTGACCTCTCTGAACTG
Source organism: Somniosus microcephalus (assembly GCF_052327205.1). Classification (NCBI taxonomy): domain Eukaryota; kingdom Metazoa; phylum Chordata; class Chondrichthyes; order Squaliformes; family Somniosidae; genus Somniosus; species Somniosus microcephalus. The sequence goes on along the minus strand of NC_140989.1, from coordinate 165,530,197 downwards.
TCGGCGATTTCACACCAAAGTACCCCGTCTTCTGTTTTGAGAATTGGTCAAGCAGAGGTGAGTAGTGTTCTCCCTAAGGTGCGCGGGCACGTGGCCGTACATCAATCTTGAGGTCCCGCGCAGCCTGCTCACAAGCTGGAAAAGATACCATGCAGCAAATTTGAAGGGAAAACTCATTGGGGGGGGGGGGGGGGGGGGGGGGAAATTTGAGGGAACTTTGGAGATGAGCAGCACCATTTCTGGACAATTTCTGAATACTTGCCCAGGAGCTGAGTCAGCTTGGACATTGCGCAATCTATTCTCTTGGAGTCAAAGTTTGCTTTATGGGTTATTTTGCCTACCTTGGTTTTCTCCAGAGATCTGCAAAATGTATAGATTGGGGATTCACTGGAAATATTGGCCCTACTCACCATCACACAGAAGAAAGAAACAGTTTGCAATTACTTAGCACCTTTCATGACCTCGCAGTCCCAAAGCACTTTACAGCCAATGAATTTGTTTTAAAGTGTGGTCATGTATTGTAATGTAGGAAACACAGCAGCCAATTTGCACACAAGCTCCCACAAACAGTAATAAGCTAATGACCAGGTAATCTGATTGGTTGATGGATAAATATTGACCTGGACACTGGGGAGAGCTCCCCTGCTCTCTGGATTATGTGCTCAGGCCTCTGGAGTGGGACTTGAATCCACAACCTGCTGACTGCAGAGGCGAGAGTGCTACCAACTGAGCCACGTCATACATTGTAGGGGTCTTCTTGCTCGGTTAGAAGGCCAGACTCTTGACTGCATGGCTGCTGAATCAGAAAGGGTGCTAATCCATAGTCTGTAGTGGTACAGTATGTGGAGAATTTTTTTTCCATTTGCTTATGGGATGTGGGCATCGCTGGCAAGGCCAGCATTTATTGCCCATCCCTAATTGCCCTCGAAGGTGGTGGTGAGCCGCCGCCATGAACCGCTGCAGTATGCAGTGAAGGTACTCCCGCAGTGCTGTTAGGGAGGGAGTTCCAGGATTTTGACCCAGCGACGATGAAGGATCGACTATATACTTCTAAGTCAGGGTGGTGTGTGACTTGGAGGGGAACTTGGAGGTGGTGGTGTTCCCATGTGCCTGCTGCCCTTGTCCATCTAGTTGAAAGAGGTCGCGGGTTTGGGAGGTGCTGCCGAATAAGCCTTGGCGAGTTGCTGCAGTGCATCTTGTAGATGGTACACACTGCAGCCACGGTACGTCGGTGGTGGAGGGAGTGAATGTTTAACGTGATGGATGATTTGCCAATCAAGTGGGCTTCTTTGTCTGGATGGTGTTGAGCTTGTGTTGTTGGAGCTGCACTCACCCAGGCAAGTGGAGAGTATTCCATCACACTCCTTACTTGTGCCTTGTAGATGGTGGAAAGGCTTTGGGGAGTCAGGAGGTGAGATACTCGCTGCAGAATACCTAGCCTCTGACCTGCTCTTGTTGCCACAGTATTTTTGTGGCTGGTCCAGTTACAGTTCTGGTCAATGGTGACCCCCCAGGAGGTTGATAGTGGGGGATTTGGCGATGGTAATGCCGTTGAATGTCAAGGGGCAGTGGTTAGACTCTCGCTTGTTGGAGATGGTCATTGCCTGGCACTTCTGTGGCACGAATGTTACCTGCCTCTGAGCCCAAGCCTGAACGCCGTCCAGGTCTTGTTGCATGCGAGCATGGACTGCTTCATTATCAGAGGAGTTGTGAATGGCGCTGAACACTGCAGTCATCAGCAAACATCCCCATTTCTGACCTTATGTTGGAGGGAAGGTCATTGATGAAGCAGCTGAAGATGGTTGGGCCTAGGACACTGCCCTGAGGAACTCCTGCAGCGATGTCTTGGGGCGGTGATGATTGACCTTCAACCACCACAACCATTTTCCTTTGTGCTAGGTATGACCAGTGGAGTGATTTCCCCCCGATTCCTGTTGACTTCAGTTTTACAAGGGCTCCTTGATGCCACACTCTGTCAAATGTTGCCTTGATGTCAAGGGCATCACTCTCTCCTCACCTCTGGAATTCAGCTCCTTTGTCCATGTTTGGATCAAGGCTGTAATGAGGTTGGGAGCTGAGTGGTATTGGCAGAACCCAAACTAGGCATCATTGAGCAAGTTATTGGTGAGTACTGCAAATCCATTGGCAGGATAGGTGCACCAACGTCTGTGTTCTTGCTCAGGCCAACATCCCCAGCATCGAAGCTTTGACCACGCTCAGTCAGCTCCGATGGACGGGCCACGTTGTCTGCATGCCCGATACGAGACTCCCAAAACCGGCGCTCTACTCGGCGCTCCGGCACAGCAAGAGAGCCCCAGGTGTGCAGAGGAAATGCTTCAAGGACACCCTCAAAGCCTCCTTGAAAAAGTGCAACATCCCCACCGACACCTGGGAATCCCTGGCCCAAGACCGCACAAAGTGGAGGACAAGCATCTGGGAAGGCGCCAAACACCTAGAGTCTCTTCGCCGGGAGCAAGCGGAAGCCAAGCACAAGGAGCGCACGTCAACCCAAGCACCCCACCCACCCGCCCCTTCAACCATCGTCTGCCCCACCTGTGACAGAGACTGTCGGTCCCGCATTAGACTCATCAGTCACCAGAGAACTAATTTTTAATGTGGAAGCAAGTCATCCTTGGTTCCGAGGCCCTGCCTGAGAGAAGAGGGATACTGGTGAGTAAGTGCAACTTGATAGCATTGTCGATGACACCTTCCATCACTTTGCTGATGATTGAGAGTAGACTGATGGAGCGGTAATTGGCCGGATTGGATTTGTCCAGCTTTTTGTGGACAGGACATACCTGGGCAGTTTTCCGCATTGTCGGGTAGATGCCAGTGTTGTAGCTGTTCTGGAACAGCTTGGCTAGAGGCGCAGCTAGTTCTGGAGCACAAGTCTTCAGCACGATAAACGGGATGTTGTTGGGGCCCATAGCCTTTGCTGTATCTAGTGTGCTCAGCTGTTTTTTGATATCACGTGGAGTGACTCGAATTGGCTGAAGACTGATTTTTGTGATGGTGGAGATCTCGGGAGGAGACCGATCTGGATCATCCACTTGGCACTTCTGGCTGAAGATGGTTGCAAACGTGTGGTAAACCACTTTGTATTCCACTGTGGACATGCCTCGGCTGACTCCTCCCACAAGTCCTAGTATAAAGGTGACTGCTCCCCAGCCCCCTTTTGTATTCTGGACCGGTCGACCACTCGAGGCAGACCTTCATTCTTTTGTTAATAAAAGCCTTTAGTTACTCTCTTAACTCTCAGTCTTTTATGAGTAATTGATAGCGCATCAATTTTATTAACAAATTTTTATAATGGAGAAGATCCTCACACCAGCATGCCTGGACTTAGATCATCGGGAGGCGGACTCATCCACCAAGTTTACTCACTGGCTTAAGTGTTTCGAAAAATTCCTGACCGCCTCCGCAGCAATCAAATCGGACGAGGACAAACTGGATGTCCTGACCTCCAAAGTGAACCACCGAGTGTACTTGGTCATCCAAGACGCGACCTCGTACGCGGACGCTATCGAGCTCCTCAAGGACCAGTACACGCGCCCAGTGAACGAAGTGTACGCCAGGCACCTTCTGGGGAGTCGTAAACAACAACCTGGGGAATCGACCGTGGAATACCTTCAGGCACTGTCTGTGCTTGGCCGGGCCTGTGGTTGCAAGGATGTAAAGGCCGCCGTGTACACAGAGGAACTTATCCGGGACGCTTTTGTAGCGGGCCACAGATCCAATTACACCCGACAGCGACTGTTGGAGCAGAGTGACCTCGACCTCAACAAGGCCTCTGAACTCGCACTATCATTGGATGCAGCCTACCGGGGCATGGATGCCGCCTACTCTGCACCGTGGACGCCGCGGGGAATGACAGCCTGGGACACGGTAGGACCGCCTCATAGCGCCGTGCCACCCCAGCCACAGCCCAGCAACGGCCCAACTACCGCAGCAGTGTCCCAAGGCCAGACAGCAGTGCCCCAAGGCCAGAAATGCTACTTCTGTGGCCAGGCAAAACACCCCAGAGCGCGCTGCCCGGCAAAAAACGCGATCTGCTCGGGCTGCGGGAAGAAGGGACACTACGCTAACGTCTGCAGGGCCAAAGCCACCCCAAACCCCAGCAGCGCCGCGTGTGGGCCATGCGGGCCGCCATCTTGGGCCTCCCCGGCCACGTGCGAACCACCGGTACAGCAGCCATTTTGGACGCCTCCAGCCACATGGGGATCATGGACGCCGCCATCTTGGACGACAGCCGGAACGCAGCAGGCCCCCAACACCGCCTCATCTGATACCCGCAGCGACACACCGACCCCTACGCTGGCATCCGTTACACTGGACCAAGCGAGACCGCACCAGCTGGCCAGCTCCGCAATGGACATTAAGGTAAATGGCCACGATACAATCTGCCTTTTTGACTCTGGGAGCACGGAGAGCTTCATCCACCCCGACACGGTGCGGCGTTGCTCTCTCCCAGTCCTGCCTGCGCACCAGTGGATTTCTATGGCCTCCGAGTCCCAGTCGGCGGACATCGGCGGCTACTGCGTAGTGACACTCGTAGTAGACGGGACCGTGTACGATCATTTTAAACTTCGGGTCCTGCCTGACCTCTGCGCTGCCGTCCTGCTGGGGTTAGATTTTCAGTGCCACCTTAAAAGTGTTACGATGGCGTACGGTGGACCCCTACCCCCACTCACAGTCCGCAGCCAGCAGCTCCCAATTTGCCCGCCGCGCACCAGGTGCAACCTCTCCACACTCAGAGTCACCCCCCCCCCCCCCCCACTGTTTGCTAACCTCACCCCCGACTGTAAGCCCATCGCCACAAAGAGCAGGCGATACAGTGCCGGGGACAGGGTTTTCATTAAAACCGAAGTGCAGCGGCTCCTGAAGGAAGGGATTATTGAGGGCAGCACCAGCCCCTGGCGAGCCCAGGTTGTGGGGTCCCCTACTATGCGGACAAGGCCCATCCGCTGATCAAGTCCACCTCTTTTCCCTTGACGGCAGAGGCCCGCTTAGCCTTCCACCGTATCAAGGAAGACATTGCCAAAGCCACCATGCACGCAGTGGACGAATCCATCCCCTTCCAGGTGGAAAGCGACGCGTCCGACTTTGCCCTGGCCGCTACCCTCAATCAGGCGGGGAGACCCGTGGCCGCCTTTTCACGAATCCTCCAAGGCCCGGAGACCAGACACTCCGCTGTTGAGAAGGAGGCCCAGGCGATTGTGGAGGCTGTGCGTCATTGGAGGCACTACCTGGCCGGAAAACGATTTACCCTGCTCACTGACCAACGTTCAGTTGCTTTCATGTTTAACAACAAGCAGAGGGGCAAAATCAAAAATGACAAGATCTTGAGGTGGAGAATCGAACTTTCCACCTACAATTACGAGATCTTGTACCGGCCCGGGAAGCTCAATGAACCCCCGGATGCGCTATCGCGTGGCACCTGCGCCAGCGTGCAGATCGATAGACTGCGGGCCCTCCACAATGACCTCTGCCACCCGGGGGTCACCAGGTTCTTCCACTTCATCAAGGCCCGCAACCTGCCTTACTCTATTGAGGAGGTCAGGACCATGACCAGGAACTGCCAAGTCTGCGCTGAGTGCAAACCGCACTTTTATAGACCAGACAGGGCCCACCTGATAAAAGCCACTCGCCCCTTTCGAGCGGTCTGAGCGTTGATTTTAAAGGGCCTCTCCCCTCCTCCCACCGCAATGTGTACTTCCTCAATATTATTGATGAGTACTCCCGTTTCCCGTTCGCCATCCCCTGCCCGGACATGACCAGTGCCACGGTCATTAAATGTCTGAACGACCTCTTCACCCTGTTCGGTTTCCCCAGCTATATCCATAGCGACCGGGGCTCATCGTTTATGAGCGACGAACTCCGTCAGTACCTGCTAACTAGGGGTATTGCCACAAGCAGGACCACCAGTTACAACCCCCAGGGGAATGGACAGGTGGAAAGAGAAAATGCGACAGTTTGGAAGGCCGCCCTGCTAGCCTTAAAGTATGCTTACATTGCATACCCGGATGGGCGGGAGGACACAGTCTCCATAAGAGACCTTGCACCCTCGGGGGGCCGCAGTAACTCACTACCACCCCCCCCCCCCCCCACGATCCGATATCCAGCCCCAGCAGACGGCAGGCCTGGGCCCAGCGACCCGCTCGACACCTACGAGGATGACACGACTGTGCCACAGCCTACGCGGGACTCGACGCCGGAAGCTCCACTACCCCTGCCGTCGCCACGCCGATCACAGCGGCAGACAAGACCTCCGGAGAGACTCCAATACACTAACTTTTAATACGCTTCACCCCGCCGGACTCGATTTTAAACAAGGGGTGAATGTGGTAAACCACTGTTTGTATTCCACTGTGTACACGCCTGGACATGCCTCGGCTGACTCCTCCCACAAGTCCTAGTATAAAGGTGACTGCTCCCCAGCCCCCTTTCTATTCTGGACCGGTCGACCACTCGAGGCAGACCTTCATTCTTTTGTTAATAAAAGCCTTTAGTTACTCTCTTAACTCTCAGTCTTTTATGAGACTCGAATTGGCTGAAGACTGATTTTTGTGATGGTGGAGATCTCGGGAGGAGACCGATCTGGATCATCCACTTAGCACTTCTGGCTGAAGATGGTTGCAAACGCATCAGCCTTGTCTTTTGCACTCACGTGCTGGGCTCCACCATCATTGAGGATGGGGATATTCATGGAGCCTCCTCCTCCCATTAGTTGTTGAACGGTCCACCACCATTCACGACTGGATGTGACAGGACTGCAGAGCTTTGATCTGACCTGTTGATTGTGGGATCGCTTAGCCCTGTCTGTAGCATGCTGCTTCCGCATTTTAGCATGCATGAAGTCCTGTGTTGCAACTTCCCCAGGTTGGCACCTCATTTTTAGGTATGCCTGGTGCTGCTCCTGGCATGCTCTTCTGCACTCATTGAACCAAGGTTGGTCCCCTGGCTTGATGGTAATCACAGAAATCACAGAAACCACACAGTGCAGATAGAGGCCATTTCGGCCCATCGAGCCTGCACCGACACATATCCCACCCGATCCCCGTAACCCCTACACCAACACATATCCCACCCTATCCCCGTAACCCCACGTATTTAATCCCGCTAACACTAAGGGTCAATTTATCATAGCCAATCAGCCTAACCCACACATCTTTGGACTGTGGGAGGAAACCGGAGCACCCGGAGTAAACCCACGCAAACACGGGGAGAATGTGCAAACTCCACACAGACAGTCGCCCGAGGCCGGATTCGAACCCGGGTCCCTGGCGCTGTGAGGCAACAGTGCTAACCACTATGCCACCGTGCTGCCGTAATGGTAGAGTGAGGGATATGCCAGGCCCACAGTGCCTCATGGATGCCCAGTTTTGAGCTGCCAATACTGTCATGGACAGCTGCATCTGCGACAGGTACATTGGTGATGATGAGGTCAAGTAGGTTTTTCCTTCGTGTTGGTTCTCTCACCAACTGTTGCAGACCCAGACTGGCAGCTATGTCCTTCAGATCTCAGCCAGCTTGGTCAGTAGTGGTGCTGCTGAGCCACTCTTGGTGATGGATGTTGAAGTCCCCCACCCAGAGTATATTCTGTGCCCTTGATACTCTCGGTGCTTCTTCCAAGTGGTGTTCAACTTGGCGGGCTACTGGTTCATCAGCTGAGGGAGGGCGGTAGGTGGTAATCAGCAGGAGGTTTCCTTGCCCATGCTTGATCTGAAGCCATGAGACTTCATGAGGTCTGGAGTCAATGTTGAGGACCACTCGCAGGGCCGCTCCTTCCCGACTGTATACCACTGTGCCGCCACCCCTGGTGGGTCTGTCCTTCCAGTGGGACAGGACATACCCAAAGTATGATTCTGTGAGTATGACAATATCAGGCTGTTGCTTGACTAGTCTGTGGGACACATCTCCCAATTTTGGCACAAGTCCCCAGATGTTGGTGAGGAGGACTTTGCAGGGTTGACTGGGCTGGGTGTGCCATTGCCGAGGTCGATGCCCGTGGTCCGTCCGGTTGCAGTATTATGGCCCAGAAATTCGGGTTGGGGGCTTCCCGCGGGTGCAAGCCCCCGACCTGCACTTACCTTGCGCGCCGGCTGTTGAGCTCTGGGCCCCCGTGGATTTCCAACCCTGAGCCTGCTCCAGCTGCCGGCGCGCAGTGCTTGCGTATCCCAGGAGCGCAGTTAGTTTGATGCGTCCCCTGGGATCACGTGGGCCATGGGGAGCCAATCAGAGCAGGGAATGCTCCATTCATAAGTCTGACAGGAAGACCTGTCAAAAGTTAGAAATATTATGGGTCCGATAACATCACTAAATCTTCAAATAAATGTTTAAAAAACCCATTTTAACAAACTATAAATTAAATGAAATAACTATTTTAAACAATTTAAATTTTTGAAATTTTTAAAAAAAATTCTAATGGGGCTAAAAATAAACTTACCTTTCTTTAAAGTATTTAAAAATAATAAACCTATGGAAAAAATGTTTAAATTTTAATTAATTCACCACTTACCTTGTAAAAAGCAGGCCTTGCGCCTGCTTTTTACATGTCTAACTTCTGCAGACTTACCCTCCCGGGAAAACCTGTATATATTAAAAAATAAAAATAAAGCGCAGCCTCTCCCGTGCAGGCGTTCGACCTCTGAACCCCTTCGTTCAGGGGAACGGAAGTGCCGGTTTCCTGCGCATGCGCAGTGCATGCAGGAAACCGGCACTTCCATTGGACTTACGGGCGAGTACCCCGTGCGTACTCACCCGTGGAGACCCAAATTTCTGGGCCATTGTGTTTCGTATCTGTTTGTTACAGCTGAGTGGCTTGCTAGGCCATTTCAGAGGGCAGATAAGAGTCAACCACATTGCTGTGGGTCTGGAGTCACATAAAGGCCAGACCAGGTAAGGACGGCAGATTTCCTTCCCTAAAGGACATTGGTGAAGCAGATGGGTTTTTATAACAATCCGATAGTTTCATGGTTACCTTTTTACTGATTCTTCTTTTCAGCAGTAAAAAGCTAGTATGACTAGATCATCAAATTTGTAGACATCTTCCTTCTCCCAGAGACATCCTCCCGGTTCAAACGTCTGTTTCAGTGAGTGTTTCCTATGTTTTTTTCTCGAGGTAGAATTTGACCATGTGGAAAAAATATATATTCAAGTTATTTACTTTGGAGAAGCAGGCTCAGAAGGGATATGATTAAAGGTTTTAAATGAGTGCAGTCTGGTTAGATAGGTTATTTGAAACGGAGAGGGATGGCAGCACTAGAAAACTTTAAGAAATCCAAATTTTATTGGTGGTTAGGTTAAATGCCAGCACCCTCTGGGAGATACTGCCGGGACTTGTAAAAATGGAGTTACCACAGCCCTTTTAAAAGGGAATGTGACCACTTGAGCGAAGAGGACATTCCCGATTCCAGGGGTAAGTTGCTGCTTTGTTTCGATTATGAGGAGCTGTGGGCAACTGGAGCCTCCCTCGATTACCTTGCAAGAGGGAATTCCAGAGTCTCTTCCAAATTGGCTGTAACTTTTTTATCCTGTGCTTTTTTTTTTTCCCCCTTCCCCTGGAGTTTGTGAGGTTAGAGGGCGGGTGGACAGGGCAACCTTGATGGTCTTCTCCTGGCCTTTGTACCGAGTCATTTGTTGAATGGTATAATGTATTTTTGCTCTCTTGCAGGGAGCCCTTGTGAGTGCCTTGGCGGATGATACTTTACATCTCTGGAATCTGCGTCAGAAAAGGCCTGCCATACTCCATTCTCTGAAATTCAACAAAGAAAGGTAGAGTGATTCTTGCTGATAAAATCTTCTTTGGGGATGCACTCAATGTAGTGGTGTTCATTATGTACAGTGGATAGGTATTGAAAACCAATTTAAATGTTTATTGCAATGGTTGGAGGTTGGTATTATGCAGTTTATTCCCTCATGAAACTGTTTTCACTGGCAGGCAAGTCGGTAACTAGAGGGCACAGATTTAAGGTAATTAGTTAAAGTACCAGAGGGGAAATGAGGAGAAATGTTTTCATAAAGCGAGTTGTTATGATCTGGAATGCACTGCTTGAAAGTGTGCTGGAAACAGATTCAATAGTGACTTTCCAAAGGGAATAGGATATATACTTGAAAAGGAAAATTTTATAGGGCTATGGGGAAAGAGCAAGGTAGTGGGACTAATTGGATAACTCTTTCAAAGAGCCAGCACAGGCACGATTGAATATCCGAGTGTATAATACCTTTTTTAAAGCATCGCCATTAAATTAGTCCAAAACCTCATTCCCAGCTGGAGCTTGTGAATCTTGCCCAACACTCCTTGTCCAAGATAAACAGGAGTAGTACAGCTTCTCAAAGGGAGAGGAGGCAGAATTGGGAGGGAAAGTCATCCCCAGGCTACACTTGCGTGCCGCGGGACAAACGTCTGAGTGGCACTGGAAGCAGCTGGCTCCCTTGGCCACAGGTGGTGTCTATTCCATTGGGACTGGGGGGCAAAGAATAACAAAGCAAAGCTCCCCATCTCTCTTGTGGGACTGTAGCTAGCATATACGGGAAGGTAGGGTGTCTGCAATTCAACGATGTTGAATTATTGTGAGCACCGGAGGCCATAGAACTGAAGATGTGGTTGGGTTGTATCGGTTTCCCATCTCTTTTTGAATACTTTCAGCAACAATGCAGCCTACAGATTAGTGACTGCAGCTAATCTTGAACCATGCACTCTGAACCACAAACATTCCCTTCCCACAGATACATTTCTTACTGCTGTTTCTTTGGTTTTGCAGGATGGGAATTCACTATAAATATTTAGAGTTAATCCCATCCGTATCAGAGGATGTGTTATTTGTACACAAATGTTGTTACATGGAGTCCTGCACACATTTCGTACCCTTTCAAACCTTGTCATATAATTTATTCACTAAAAGTTCAGGTTTTATTCCTTTCCCCTCAGTTTTTCTCGCTTCCCCTCGCCCCAAAGTTATGACTCAACAACTCATTAGTTAAATTCAGAGGCATTGGGAAGCCCCAAAGTTGAAATGTTGATATTTTTTCCTCAAATTGGAAGAGCAGAAAACAAGTTGGTAGCGGAGAAAGGGTGGTTAGCTGAACATATCGGATGAGAATACACAGTTATGTTGGATGAGAGTAACCTTTGATAGAATGTTTTGACTTCAAATTACATTTGTGCTACATAACTGCAGATCTGGTGTCACGCGAGTCTGCCTTTGAAGTTGGTTACTTACATTGAAACACCGACCGAGAAGCCAAAGGCCTTTCCCAGAGCAAATTTGCTACAATGTTCGATCTCAGTGAGCGCTGGTTAGATTCTTCGATGTTATGATGTCAAACCTTTTTATAAAAAAAAAAAAATCCTTTTGGCTGTGGTTTATGTAGCTGTGAGGGTAGTCCACTTGATGCATAAGTGTGGACCTATATAGGTTTTGTTTATCTTTGACATGTACCGTTAGGATTTGAGGTCTTGATGTAAATGTAGCTGTCCTTGGACATTACTTCACACCCCGTTATTTCTGTCCTTCTGTAAACCAGATAGCTTCCTATTTCGGAGCCAGTCCAGTTTGCAAAGGATAGTCTGACTCTGCTCAGAGTGGTTTATGAGCCCTGCATTGGTTGATGGTTTGCTTTTAGTTTATGGACAAACCTGTAGCAGTGCTATTGTCAGCTGGTGTCTCCCATATTGGTCAGCTTCCCACAGTGTACTATGGTCTATTTCAATAAGTACACTTTAAACTGTGGAATAACTGCATGTTTGAGATGGAGGGAAAAAAACACCGAGGTTATAACTATCTGGAAAGACTGAACAAGCTGAGGCTCTTTTCTCTAGAAAAGAGAAGGCTGAGAGGTGACCTAAAAGAGGGTTTTAAAATCATGAAGGGAGGTAGAGAAGACATTTTCACTTGTGGGGGAGTCCAAAAGTAGGGGCCATAAATATGAGAGAGTCACTAATAAATCCAATAAGGAATTCAGGAGAAATTTCTTTACTCAGTGTGGTTGGACTGTGGAACTTGCTACCACATGGCATAGTTGAGGCGAATAGCATAGATGCTTTTAAGGGGAAGCTAGATAAGTACATGAGGGAGAAAGGAATAGAAAGATATGTTGATGGGGTTAGCTGAAAAGGGTGGGAGGAGGCTCATGTGGAGCATAAACACCGGCATAGACCTATTGGGCTGAATGGCCTGTTTCTGTGCTGTAAGCACTCTGTCATACAGGAAAAGTTCTGATATCCGGCACCGGCGTGTTGCCGGTCTATCAAAAGTGACGGACATGCAAAGTCAACGTTGAAGCATACGGAGATGAAAATCTCCGTATTTGACAACAAACACTGTTGCTCAGCAACAGCTCGTAAACACTCGGCCCGTACCTTGAAGCGTCTCTGAAGCTGTTGCGAAGCTACAAAGACGCTTTCCAGAGCCTGCCTGTTAACAGAATGCTAGGAGAAGAAAAAAAAACTAACTAAAACGGCTGCTGATTTCTGCCGTTAGAGCAAAGTTTCCGGCCATACAACCTCCGGATAAACCAAAGTTTCCTGTACTATGTAATAATTCCATCTGGGTGGAAAGAGGTGACTGAGTACTTCTACACTGTAACTCCAATAAAGGGCGAGCGTTTATTATCCAACAGTCTTCTAAACTATAGGGCATTTGTTCAATGCATTGTAGTATGAAACTTGTAACAATTGTATGTCAGACATTTCAGTGTTTTACTTTGTCATGTCTGTCATTTAAGGTAACTGGTTTAAAAATGGATTCTGGGAGGAACCCAGTTTCTGTGACTGTGGTGACTAATACAGTTAACTGGTGTCAAAATCTGACCTGGATAGCATAATCAGTGGGAATAATCAGTCTGTCTCTCGTGCTTTCTCTCTCTTTCCCCGCCCCCCCCCCCCCCCCCCCCCAATCTTTGTTGACCCACCGGTATTGAACTGTGTTTTTTGGTGCCCTTTTTTTATTATTGTGTGACTGTAGAAAAGCTATCCTGCTGCCATGAGACAAAGTTTTTAGGCTGATTCTTTTCCAACTCAAAAAAATGTCTGGGTGGATTGGAAGAAACCGTAGCAAAACCCTTCCAATAAAAAATGTATACAGTGTTAATGAGACTGGTTACGTACTGTTACTGTGCATATGATCTATGTTTATCAGGAAAAGTAATAACAAGTGCCTTTAGTAGCTAGGTGTGTGGCACTTTCCCCAGTGCTCCCCTTTAGCACCCAGGTACCTGGCACTATTACGTGGTGCTCCCCTGATAGTACCCGGTAGTCTGCCATTTTCTCTGGTCCTCCCCCTATTAGCAACTTTTGAAGTAAGAGCATCAAGAACAAGCTTAAAATTAAAAATATATAGAAAAAAGTAGAGGGGACAAAGGAAATTCAAGATTGGTGTTGAAAAGAGGTTGGTGATCCAGTGTTTGTGTTGTAAAACTGAAGTCCCAAACTCCTCCATCACCATCCCTGGGTATGTCCTGTCCCACCGGCAGGACAGACCCACCAGTGGTGGCGGTACATTCGTATACGTTGGGAAGGAGTGGGCCTGGGAGTCCTTAACTTTGACTCCCGACCCCATGAAGTCTCATGGCTTCAGGTCAAGCATGGGGAAGGAAACCTCCTGCTGATTACCACCTACTGCCCTCCCTCAGCTGATGAATCAGTACTCCTCCATGTTGAACACCACTTGGAAAAAGCACTGAGAGTAGCAAGGGCACAGAATGTACTCTGGGTGGGGGACTTCATGTCCATCACCAAGAGTGGCTTGGTAGCACCACTACTGACCAAGCTGGCCGAGTCCTGAAGGACATAGCTGCCAGTCTGGGCCTGCGACAGGTGGCGCGAGAACCAACACGAGGGGAAAAACCTACCTGACCTCATCCTCACCAATCTACATAGAAACATAGAAGACAGGAGTAGGCCATTCGGCCCTCGAGCCTGCTCCACCATTCAATTAGATCATGGCTAATCATCCAAATTTAGTACCCTGTCCCTGCCTTCTCTCCATATCCCTTGATCCCTTTAGCCTTAAGAAATATATCTAACTCCTTCTTGAATATATTTAATGAATTGGCCTCTACTGCCTTCTGTGGCAGAGAAGTCCACAGGTTCACCACTCTCTGGGTGAAGAAATTCCTCCTCATCTCTGTCCTAAATGGCTTACCCCTTATCCTGGACTCCCCGACCATCGGGAACATCCATCCTGCATCTAGTCTGTCTAGTCCTGTTAGAATTTTATAAGTTTCAATGAGATCCCCTCTCATTCTTCTAAACTCCAGCGAGTATAAACCCAATCGACACAATCTCTCCTCATACGTCATTCCTGCCATCCCAGGTATCAGCCTGGTGAATCTTCGCTGCACTCCCTCCATGGCAAGAACATCCTTCCTCAGATAAGGCGACCAAAACTGCACAATACTCAAAATGTGGTCTCACCAAGGCCCTGTACAACTGCAGCAAGACATCCTTGTTCCTGTACTCGAACCCTCTCACTACAAAGGCCAATATACCATTTGCCGCCTTAACCACCTGCTGCACCTGCATGCTTACCTTCAGCGACTGGTGCACAAGGACACCCAGGTCTCGTTGCACTTCCCCTTCTCCCAATCTATTGCCATGCAGATAATCTGCCTTCCTGTTTTTGACACCAAAGTGGATAACCTCACATTTATCCACATTATATTGCATCTGCCATGCTTCTACCCAATCACCCAACCTGTCCAAATCATACTGGAGTTTCTTGGCATCCTCCTCACAGCACACACGGCCACCCAGCTTTGTGTCGTCTGCAAACTTGGAGATATTACATCTAGTTCCCTCATCTAGATCATTAATATATATTGTGAATAGCTGGGGTCCAAGGACCGATCCCTGCGGCACCCCACTAGTCACTGCCTGCCACTTGGAAAAAGATCCGTTTATTCCAACTCTTTGTTTTCTGTCTGGCAACCAGTTCTCTATCCAAGTCAGTACCATGCCCCCAATCCCATGTGCCTTAACTTAACATCCTTATCGAAAGCCTTCTGAAAGTCCAAATACACCACATCCACTGGTTCTCCCATATCTATTTTACTAGTTACATCCTCAAAAAATTCCAGTAGATTAGTCAAGCACGATTTACTTTTGTAAATCCATGTTGACTTTGTTTGATCCTGTCACTGTTTTCCAAGTGCTCTGCTATTACATTTTTTATAATGGACGCTAGCATTTTCCCCACTACCGATGTCAGGCTTACCGGTCTGTAATTCCCCGTTTTCTCTCTACCACCTTTTTTGAATAGTGGGGTAACATTAGCTACCCTCCAATCCATGGGTACTGTTCCAGATTCCATCGAATGTTGGAAGGTGATCAGCAATGCATCTACTATTTCTAGGGCCACTTCCTTAAGTACCCTAGGATGTCGATTATCAGGCCCTGGGGATTTATCGGCCTTCAATCCTGTCAATTTCCCCAACACCATTTCCCTACAAATACTGATTTCTTTCAGTTCCTCACTCTCATTAGACCCTCTGTTCCCTGACATCTGGGAGGTTATGTGTGTCCTCCTTTGTGAAGACAGAACCAAAATATGTATTTAATTGGTCGGCCAATTCTTTGTTCCCCATTATAAATTCCCCTGATTCTGACTGCAAGGGACCTACACTTGACTTCACCAATCCTTTTCTCTTCACATATCTATACAAGTTTTTACAGTCAGTTTTTATGTTCCCTGCAAGCTTGCACTCATAATCTCTTTTCCCCCTCTTAATTAATTCCTTTGTCGAATCCTAAACTGCTCCCAATCCTGAGGTTTATTGCTTTTTCTGGCCAATTTATATGTCTTCTCCTTGGATCTTATGCTATCCCTAATTTCCCTTGTTGGCCATGGTTGAGTCACCTTTTTTGTTTTATTTTTATGCCAAACTGGGATGAACAAATTCTGTAGTTCATCCATGCGATCTTTGAATGTTTGCCATTGCCTAACCACCGTCAACCTCTTGAGTGACATTCCCCAATCAATCCTACCCAACTTGCGCCTCATACCATCGTAGTTTCCTTTATTTAAATTCAGGACCCTAGTCTCTGAGTCAACTACTTCACTCTCCATCTTAATGAAGAATTCTTCATATTATGATCGCTCTTCCCCAAGGGGCCTCGCACAACAAGATTGCTAATGAATCCTTTCTCATTACATAACACCCAGTCTCGATGGCCTGATTGTTGGTTCCTCGACATATTGGTCCAGGAAACCATCCCGTATACACTCTAGGAATACCTCCTCCACAGTATTGTTACTAATTTGGTTAGCCCAATCTAGATGTAGATTAAAGTCACCCATGATAACTGCTGTGCCCTTATTGCACGTGTCTCTAATTTCCCGTTTAATGCCATCCCCAACCTCAGCATTACTGTTTGGGGGGTCTGTATACAACTCCCACTAATGTTTTCTGCCCCATGGTATTTCTCAGCTCTACCCATACAGATTCAACATCATCAGAGCCAATATCCTTCCTTACTATTGTGTTAATCTCCACTTTAACCAGCAATTCTACCCCACCTCCTTTTCCTTTTTGCCTGTCTTTCCTGATTATTGAATACCCCTGGATGTTGAATTCCCAGCCTTAATCATGCTGGAGCCATGTCTCCGTAATCCCAATTATATCATATCCGTTTACATCTATTTGCGCAGCTAATTCATCCACCTTATTACAAATGCTCCTCACATTAAGACACAAAGCCTTCAAGCTTTTTTTTTTTAAACACTCTTAGACCTTTTAGAATTATTTACTGTGGCCATGTTTGATTTACACCCTTGATTTTTCTGACTGCCACTTTTGCTTTTCTCCTTCCTGTCTTTCGCTTCTATCCTTGCTTCCCTTTCCTCTGTTTCCCTGCACAGGTTCCCAACCCCCTGCCATTTTAGCTTAAACCCTCCCCATCTTTAGAATTGTACCCTTTAGTTGATGTCTTCGTCCATGGAAAGACTGGCCACATGCATGGAACATCAAACGCGGCTATCAAACGAGTGCATGCTGGCCTTTGTCAATGGCTTGCACGCTATGAATGTCACTTTAAATAGGACTGATGAAACACTAGCCATGGCCCCACTGATCAGCAAGCGCTCTCCAGCTCATGGCTAGCAGGGAAATGCAGGTGGGCCAGGGAAGTGGCGATTCGACTCAAAGCGCTTCCACTTCTCACCCATTGCCCGACCCTCCAGTCAGTACCCCACATACTACCCAGTGTCCCGATGGCCGAGTCTGCCCCTGCACAGGTGCAGGTGGAGCAGTCTTTGACGGGGCCCTCACAGGCTCCAAAATCCAGAGAATGCCAACCAAGAGCATCTCAGCAGTCAGAGCAGGGATCTGAGCAGCCTGCCTCTACTTCTGCTGAAGCCACAGGGGTTGCACCACGTAGTAGTGCTAAAAAGAGGAAGAGTAAAGGATCGTAGTTGCACAAGGGTAGGTTACACAATGTTAGATTAAGTTTCTGTTTCATTTTTGAGCCACATAAATATTATTTGTTTACACCACTTTCCCGCCTTGATCATTTTTGGCTACTGCCTGGCAAGTGGCCTTCTCACTTGTGATGAATGGTTCGACAAAACTTAACACCGAGCAATGGGTGGCTGTGAAAGGGATGCTTGGTTGTTTGTAGGACTGCTTTGTTTTGGTGGAAGGTGGGTTGAGGGGGGGGGGGGGGGGGGGCGGTGGTTGGGGGGGGGGGGGGGGGGTTGGGGGGATGTGGGTTTAGTATATGGCTACCAGATGGGTGCACTGGTGGGACCCAACATCGTCGTTATGAGGGCATCCCGTGCATCAATCGATGCGTGCCGCTGCTGGTGCATTGGCCGCATCACGTTCCTCCTCCACCCCCCTAGAGGCTCTGCCTTGCTCCTCCTGAAGGTCCAAACCTCGCTGCTGTGCAATGTTGTGCAGAGCGCTGCACACAACAACCATTCTGGAGACCCTGACTGTGCATTGAAGAGTACCTCCAGATCTGTCAAGACACCTGAAGAGCATCTTCAGCATGCATCTGGTTGTCACATGGCTGCCATTGTAGTACTCCTGGGCCTCATTGATTGGGTTCCTCATGGGTGTCATCAGTGGGTACCCCTCGTCTCCAAGCAGCCAGCCAGTAAGTCTGCTTCAAGGTGCGAAGAGATCAGGGAGGGTGGACTGGTGCAGGATGAAAGCATCATGGCAGCTGCCTGGGAATCTTGAGCCCACCTGCATAATTATCTTTTTGTGGTTGTACACCAGCTGTACATTGATGGAGTGGAAGCCCTTGCAGTTGGCAAACGCTCCTGGGTGATCTGCGGGTGCCTTAATTGCCACATGGGTGCAATTGATGGCGCCCTGCACCTGTGGGAAGCCAACGGGAGCCACAAACCCAAGTGCCCGCTCATTCTGACTGGCATCATCAGTGGCAGTGTGTACATAATTGCCTGCCCTGGTAAACATGGCATCAGTCACCTGTGTTATGCTTTGGAGGGTGGCCGACTGTGAGATCCTGCAAATGTCTCCAGCAGATCCCTGGTAGGAGCCAGAAGTGAAGAAGTTGAGGGTGGTGGTGACTTTGATAGCCACTGGTAAATTTTGACCACGAGGTCCACTTGGCAGCAGGTCTTCTTCTGGCAGGCTGCAAATGTCTGCCACCACCTGACTCAATACCCTGAGCCTCCTGAGATGCTGCTGTTCCAACATGTCCAGGAAGCTGATCCTCTGCCTGTACACCTGGTGTTGCAGGCATCACCTCTTGCGAGCTGCACCTCTCTGCTCATCCCCTTTTTCCTGTGGAGCGACAGGTCTGTGAGGAGGAGGCTGTTGCTGCTCCTCCTCTCCCTGACGCTGTTCATGCTGCTGGTCATCTTGGTCCTCATTTAAGGTCCAAGCTAATACAGCATAAGCGGCACCCATACTGATCTGAGAGATCACAGCTGCAAAGTGGAAATCAGACACACAAATCTCCAAACTAGTGAACGTCACCTCCAAACTAGTGAAAGTCTGCCTGACGTGCTGTCAATTTCAGCGCTTTTAACCCCTCCACCTGCTCCCAAACCCACTCGCTCATGCAATTAAAAATTCCCCCCTTGGTACCAGTGCTCGGGATGCGGTCTGGTACCCGAGATCACTGCTCGTGATGCGGTCTGGTACCCGAGATCACGGCTCGGAATGCGGTCTCGAACCTGGGAACACTGCTTGGGATGCGGGCTGTAACTCGGGCTTCCGTCTGTTCCTCAGGATCAGTGCTCGGGACATGGACTGTTACTCGGGACACGGACAATTACTCGGGACACGGACAGTTACTCAGTACGTATCCGGAGCAACAACCATATCCTGTCATTCGGATTCAGTACTCGGGATACAGTCTTTTACTCGGGATATGATTTGTTACTCGTGATCTGTGCTTTGTATACGGACTGTTACTTGGGATATGATCGGTTACTCGGGATCAGTGCTCAGGATACATACTGTTGCTGGGATCAGTGCTCAGGATATGGTCTGTTACTCGGATCAGTAATCGGGATTTCGTCTGTTACTCGGGGGAAAAATGCTCGGGATACGGTCTATTACTCGGGATCAGTGCTCGAGATTCGGGCTGTTACTCGGGATCAGTGCTGGGGATACAGTCGGTTACTTGGGACACGGTCTATTAGTCGGGATCAGTACTCTGGATACGGACTGTCACTTGGATTCAGTACTCGGGATATGGTCTTTTACTCGGGATCTGTGCTCGGGATACGGTTGGTTACTCGGGATACGGACTGTTACTCGGGATCAGTATTAGGGATATGGTCTGTTACTCGGGATCTGTGCTCGGGATACGGTTGGCTACTCGGGATACGGACTGTTACTCGGGATCAGTATCAGGGATATGGTCTGTTACTCGGGATCTGTGCTCGGGATACGGACTGTTACTCGGGATCAGTATTAGGGATATGGTCTGTTACTCTGGATCAATGTTCAGGATACGATCTGTTACTCTGGATCAGTGCTCGGGATACGGATTGTTACTCGGGATCAGTGCTCGGGATACGGTCTGTTACTCGGGATCAGTGCTCGGGATACGGTCTGTTACTCTGGATCCGGTCTGTTACTCGGGATCAGTAATCGGGATATGGTCTGTTACTCGGAATCAGTGCTCGGGATCCAGTTTGTTACTTGGGATCCCTGCTCGGATACGGACTGTTACTCGGGAACCGTGTTTGCGATACAGTCTGTTACTCTGGATCAGTGCTCGGGATACGGTCTGTTACTCGGGATCAGTACTCTGGATACGGACTGTTACTCGGGATACGGTTGGTTACTCAGGATCAGTACTCTGGATACGGTCGGTTACTGGGGATCAGTGCTCGGGATACGGTCTGTTACTCGCAATCAGTAATCGGGATTTGGTCTGTTACTCGGGATACGGTCTGTTACTCGGGATACGGTCGGTTACTAGGGATCAGTACTTGGGATACGGACGGTTACTCGGGATACGGTCTGTTACTTGGGACCAGTGCTTGGGATACGGTCCATTACTCGGGATCACTGATCGGGATAATGGAATGTTACTCTGGATACGGTCTGTTACTTGATCAGTGCTCGGGATAAGGTCTGTTACTCGGATACGGACTGTTACTCAGGATCACTGCGCGGGATACGGTCTGTTACTCGGGATCAATGCTCAGGATACAGTTGATTACATAAGATAAGACGTAGGAGGTGGTCATTTGGCCCCTCGAGCCTGCTCCACCATTCAATAAGATCATGGCTGATCTGATCTTGACCTCAACTCCACTTACCTGCCCGCTCCCCATAACCCTTGACTCCTTTACCATTCAAAAATCTGTCTATCTCTACCTTAAATACATTCAATGACCCAGCCTCCACAGCTGTCCGGGGAAAAGAATTCCAAAGATTCACGACCCTCAGAGAAGAAATTCCTCCTCATTTCAGTTTTAAATGGGTGCCCCCTTATTCTGAAATTATGCCCCCTTTTTAGATTCCGAGGGGAAACATCCTCTCAGTATCTACCCTGTCAAGTCCCTTCAAAATCTTATGTTTCAATAAGATCCCCTCTCATTCTTCTAAACTCCAATGAGCATAGGCCCAACCTGCTTAACCTTTTTTCGTAAGACAACCCTTTCATCTCCAGAAGCAACCTCAAGAACCTTCTCTGAACTGCCTCCAATGCAAGTATATCCTTCCTTAAATAAGGAGACCAAAACTGTACGCAGTACTCCAGGTGTGGTCTCACCTGTACAATTGTAACAGGACTTCCCTACTTTTATACTCCATTCCCTTTGCAATAAAGGCCAACACTTCATTTGCCTTCCTAATTACTTGCTGTACCTGCATGCTAATTTATTGTGATTCATGTGCAAGGACCCCCAGATCCCCCTCTACCTCAGCATTTTGTAATCTCTCCCCATTTAAATAATTTTCTTTATTTTTCCTACCAAAGTGGATAACCTATGCATTTTCCCACATTAAACTCCATCTGCCAGATTCCTGCCCAGTCACTTACCCTATCTATATCCCTTTGGAGATTCTTGGCATCCTCCACACAATTTGCTTTCCCACCTATCTTTGTATCATCAGCGAATTTAGCTACATTACACTCGGTCCCTTCATCCAAGTCATTAATATAGATTGTAAATAGTTGAGGCCCCAGCACTGATCCCTGTGGCACCCAACTAGTTAGTTTGCAAACTGAAAATGACCCATTTGTCCCGACTCTGTTTTCTGTTAGTTAGCCAATCTTCTATCCATGCGAATATATTACCCCCAACCCAGTGAGCTCTTATCTTGTGTAGTAACCTTTTATGTGGCACCTTATCAAATGCCTTCTGGAAATCCAAATACATGACATCTACTGGTTCCCCTTTATCCACGCTCCTTGTTACGTCCTCAAGGAACTCCAGAAAATTTGTTAAACATGATTTCTCTTTCATAAAACCATGCTGACTCTGCTTGACTATTATGATTTTATAAATGTCCTGCTACCACTTGCTTAATGATGGACTCCAGCATTTTCCCAATGACAGATGTTAGGCCAACTGGTCGATAGTTGCCTGGTTTCTGTCTCCTTCCTTTCTTAAATAGGGGCGTTACATTTGCGGTTTTCCAGTCCGCTGGGACCTCTACAGAACCCAGGGAATTTTGTTAGATTACAACCAATGCATCCACTATCCCTGCAGCCACCTCTTTTAAGACTCTAGGATGCAGGCCATTGGGTCCAGGGGACTTGTCCACCTTTAGTCCCATTAGTTTGCCTAGTACTTTCTCTCCAGTGATAGTTGTTGTATCCGTGTGTAAATAGAGACACGGAAGGCAGGAGTAGGTTTCACAGGTGTTTACTGAACAAAGTCTGGAGGTGAACTAACAGATACAAGGCGATATACAGGCTTATATAGCCCGAGTGGCCATTACTGGCATTACAGTACACAGGGGGCTCTTAAAGGCACATACACCACAATTCCTCCCCTTTTAGACAACCAGTACATAATATTTTAAGTAATCATTAATTAACATATTACAAGAACAATAATCTACACATTGCTGCAGTTAATCAATTATAAGTCAGTCTTTCTGGAGGCTTCCTGACTCGGTCCGGATAACGCCTCGGTGGTGTAGTAGTTTCTGGTGGTGTAGTAGGTTCTTTTGGCAAGGCTGATTCGGCTTGAATGCCAGTGTCGGGTTCACCTGGTTCCAGTATCACTGGATCGGAGGTAGATACTATGGGTATCTCTACTTCATTAGGCGTATAGAGTTGTGGTGTAGGTTGTCCCTTTTCGGATGACTCTATGATCTGGTCAGCATGGTGCCTTATTATGCTTTCTCCAATGTCCACGGTATACATCAGCGGTCCTAGACGTGTGCAAATAGTTCCAGGCTGCCATTTCTCGGTACGGTAGTCCCGGGCCAAAACTTGTTGACCTATCTGGAAGGTTCTAGGTGGCCTTTCATTCATGTCTTGAAATTGCCGGTTCTCCACGTCCCTTCTGATGTTTGGCTTGATCAAATCCAGCCTGCATCTTAGGCTTCTATTGAAGAACATCACGGCGGGAGTTTGGTTTGTAACCACATGTGTTGCATTCCTGTATGCAAACAAGAAGTTATCCACCTTGTGCTGAAGTTTTATGTCTTCATTACCCATGGCCTTTATGGCCTTCTTGAAGGTCTGGACAAACCTTTCAGCCAATCCATTGGTGGCGGGATGGTATGGGGCGGACGTGTAGTGCTTAACCCCATTGTTTTTTTAAGAACTTCCTGAATTCTTCGGACACAAATTGCGGTCCATTATCAGAACCGATCTGTTCAGGCAGCCCATTCCTGGCAAATATGGTCCTTAATACTGTGATGGTTTTTTCCGTGGTGGTGGAGGACATCTTTATTACCTCCGGCCACTTGGAGTGTGCATCAACCGCGATTAAGAACATTGAGTCCATAAATGGACCAGCAAAGTCGATGTGTACCCTTTGCCATGGAGATGAGGGCCACTCCCATGGATGTAGAGGGGCTTGTGGTGGGGCGTTTTGGACCTTCTGGCATCCTAGGCAGCTCTTGGTCATTTCTTCGATGTCTCCATCGATACCTGGCCACCACACAAACGCTCTGGCTAGGTTCTTCATTTTCACTCCACCCAGATGCCCCTCGTGAAGCTCCTTTAGCACTTTATCCTGGAGTTTGGGTGGAATCACCACTCTGGATCCACACATCAAGGTTCCTCGGCACACTGACAGCTGTTCTTTTTGCGAGAATGCTGGCAACAGTGGTTCGCCATGTGCTGGCCATCCCTTCACCGTTAAATCGTAGACTCGTGAGAGAGCCTGGTCATTTCTCGTTTCCTTTTCAATGGCAGAATTTGTTACTGGTAGACATTCCACTATGGTTGAGTGGAACATTTCCACTGGGTCTACTGTAGGTGCCTCTTCTACTGTTGGCAACGGTAGGCGCGATAAACCGTCGGCATTCCCATGCTGTTTTGATCCTTTGTATTCTATGCCATATTGGTGTGCCCCTAGGAAAAGGGACCACCTCTGTAGCCTTTGCGCTGTCATAATGGGAACACCCTTTTTAGGGCTGAATATGGAGACGAGGGGTTGATGGTCAGTCAACAAGGTAAATTTTTGTCCGTGTAGGTAATGGTTGAATTTCTTCACTTCCCCATACCAGGCTGAGTGCTTCCCTGTCGATCTGGGCATAGTTACGCTCAGCTGAGTTCAATGAGCGTGACGCTAAAGCTATCGGCCGTTCTGAGCCATCAGGGAATCTATGTGATAATGCCGCTCCTACGCCGTAAGGGGATGCCTTGCACGCCAGTCTGATTGGCAGTGATGGGTTGTAATGAGCCAAAACTTCCTTGGATGTGATCAAGCCTTTACATTTATGGAAGGCACGTTTACAGTCCTCGCTCCATTCCCAAATTACTCCCATTTGTAGCAGTTTGTTAAGAGGGTGCAGAACAGTTGACAAGTTCGGTAAAAATTTATGGTAGCAATTTATCAATCCCAGGAACGACCTTAATTGTGAGACATTTTCAGGTGCTGGTGCTTTTATGACCGCTTCAATTTTCTCAGGGGACTTATGCAACCCTTCTTCATTAATTATGTGGCCACAATATGATATTTGTTTCTGGAAAAATTCGCACTTGGGACGGTTTGCTCGTAGGCCCTGTTCTCTCAACCTAGTGAGTACCTTCTCCAAATTGGCATGGTGTTCGTTGTCGTTTTCTCCTGTTACAAGGATGTCGTCTAGGTAGCATTGAGTCCCAGGAATCCCTTGCAGGACTTGTTCCATAGCTCTTTGCCAGATAGCTGGAGCTGATGCTATTCCGAAAACCAGTCGATTGTACTGGTACAGGCCTTTGTGTGTGTTTATTGTGAGATACTTTTTAGAGGCCTCCTCGACCTCCATCTGTAGATATGCCTGTGCCAAGTCAATTTTTGTGAAACGTTTCCCTCCGGATAGTGAGGCGAAAATAGCTTCTATCCTCTGAAGAGGATACTGTACTGTGTGAAGGACTGGGTTTACAGTCACCTTGAAGTCCCCACAGATGCGAATTTTTCTCTGTTCTTCAGATTTATCATTATTTAACGTTTTCTTCATGACCGGGACGATGGGTGTTGCCCACTCGCTCCAGTCTATCTTGGATAACATGCCTGTCTTCTCCAAATTCTCCAGCTCTGCCTCGACTGCTGGACGAATTGCGTATGGCACCGGCCTTGCCTTAAAAAACTTGGGAATTGCCGCATCTTCCACTTTTATTGAGGCGGTGACGCCTTTCAAGGTTCCTAGTTCCTGTTGGAACACTTCTTTGGCGTTGGCCAAGATGTCTTTTAATCGTTCAGGTATGATGTCTTTTTTTCTTACTGGTCACCGTCAGTGCCTGAATGGAGTGCCAGTCCAAACGTATCTTCCTGATCCATTCACGTCCCAACAGCGGTGGACCACCATCTTGCAGAACGTATAAATACAACTTTTGTATTTCCTTGCCGTTGTATACAACAGGCACCTTTATTTTCCCTTTGGGGTATACTTTCTGCCCCGTATATGTTTTCAAGATAATGGATGTGTCTTTCAAAGGTATATGCGGAAATAGCCGCTCGTAATCCCGTCTACTTATGATGGTCAGAGCTGATCCTGTATCTAACTCCATTTTAACTGGGGACCCCACTATCGTGAGGGTAACCCAAATGGTCTGGTAATCTTCTTTGGCAATTACATTATGTAATTTGAGAGAGCTTAGTCTCGTGTTTCCGGAGTCGCTATCGCTCTTCTGGTCTTCGGAGCTACTGTCCGTCATCATTTGTACCTTTCTGTACTTTATTGATTTTTTTTCTGTCAGTGGATTTTTTGTTTCCAGATCGGCATACACGTGTAATGTGTCCCATCTTTCCGCATTGCCTGCATGCTTTGTCCTTGAACCAGCAGTCCCTCTGGTCATGGGTGGATCTGCCGCAGCGATAACATCTCTCGAAACCCCGTGTCATTTCATGGGTGCCGAAGTCCTGTGGCTTTTGCTGTATCTTTGCAGCTCCTCTTGCTGCTGCTTCGTATGATACGCCCACACTGAAAGCCTTGTCCAGTGTCAAATCTTTCTCAGAAAGTAGCTTTTTTTGTGTTCCTTCACTTAGGAGACCGCAGACGAATTTGTCTTGTAGAGAATCTGCCAGTCCTGTCCCGAATTGGCAGTGTAGGGTATCAACAATCTCCTTAAAATTCTTGTCCATCGGTTTGGCTGGAGTGATTAAGTTTCGTAACAGCCCGTATGTCCTTGCGCCCATTAGATTTAGAAGTACCGATGCCTTTTTATCATTTATTTCATTTGCTGTGCAATATTTCTCCACTCTTTCCACATATGTGGTCCAATTCTCTATCGTTATCGAAAGCATTAATATTGCCAGCCTTGGGCATCTTGGGGAAAAAAAAAATGGCGTCTCCCGCGCTTTCCCGCCGCCGCTGCTGCTGCTGACAACGCTGTTTTCCGCGGTTTTTATTTACAGATGGAGACTCGTTCCCGCCGGACACTCTGGGACTTTTCCCTCCCTCTGCTTGTCCGAACGCCGACCTGCTTTGCAGCGCCGGCCGTCTCCCGAGTGCTCCCCCCCCTTTGTCTGTGTTTGCCTCCGCCTTCGCTGCTCGGCCCCGCTGCAGAGCCAGCCGATGGAGCCCCAGCCCGCCGCCCAGGAAGGATTATTGCAGTACCTGCCACCAGTTCGGCTAGCTGGTGAAACCACAGTTGTTTTTTTTTCTTGCTTTTCTTTGACTTTCGTCTGAGGAATCGATCTTCTTGAGGTGCTGCCGAATTGCAGGTAAGTCCGTTTCCACTTCGTCGCCACTGTTGTATCCGTGTGTTAATAGAGACACGGAAGGCAGGAGTAGGTTTCACAGGTGTTTACTGAATTAAGTCTGGAGGTGAACTAACAGATACAAGACGATATACAGGCTTATATAGCCCGAGTGGCCATTACCGGCATTACAGTACACAGGGGGCTCTTAAAGGCACATACACCACAATAGTGATTGTTTTAAGTTCTCCCCCCCCCCCCCCCCCACCCCAATTGCCCCTTGATTATCCATTATTGGGATGCTTTTAGTGTCTTCTACCGTGAAGACCGATACAAAATATTTGTTCCAAGTCTCCGCCATTTCCCTGTTTCCCATTATTAATTCCCCAGATTCATCCTCTAGGGGACCAACGTTTACTTTTGCTACTCTCTTCCTTTTTATATGCCGTTAGAAGCTCTTACTGTCTGTTCTTATATTCTTTCTAGCTTACTCTCATAAGCTATCTTCTCTCGCTATCATTTTTTTAGTCGTCCTGGTTTTTAAAAATTTCCCAATCCTCTGGCCTTCCACTATTCTTCGCAACGTTGTATGCTTCTGTTTTCAATTTGATGCCCTCCTGTACTTCCCTAGTTAGCCACAGATGGTTCATCCTTCTCGTTATAAATCTCATGATCAAAGAAACTACTCATGAAATAACGCTGGAGGGCCAGCTGGTGGCGCCGTCCAAGGAGTATAAATACTCGGGCGTGTGCCCAACTTTCCAGGGACATTTTGTAAGACAGGAACTAGTGAAGTACAACTAGACCTCCATGTTCTGAAACAAGTTGATTAAAGCCTTGCTTTATACTCAAACCAAGTGCGTAGTGAGTTTTATTACGTCAATTTAATCAACTTGATATCGACTCCACGGTTTGGGTGATTTCGGGAACAGCCAGCTATGACTCAAACCGTAGAAGGGAACTCAGACAAGTAATCGAGCCATCATGGAGAAACTACTCAGACCTGCCCGTCACGACCTGGACCCGAATTCACTTACAGCTGCTAAGGTATGGAAAAACTGGTACAGGTAGACTATCCTTTATCCGAAAACCTCGGGACCAGCCGTGTTTCGGTTTTCGGAAAATTTCGGATTTCGGAAGCGGGGTCGGCGGGGGTCGGGCGGGGGTCTGGGTCGGGCGGGGGTCGGGGTCGGGGGGGTCGGCGGGGGTCGGGGTCGGCGGGGGTCCGCGGGGGGGTCGGCGTCGGCGGGGGTCCGCGGCGGGGTCCGCAGTCGTGGCTTGTCCGTCGCTGCTAGCCTGGAATGCAATGAAGTTCCGCATTTCCACCAACAGGTCGTCGTGCTCGGTCGGAACAGGGGCTGGCACCGCCGCGGGCTCAGAGCTCTCGTTGCTTTCGAGCCTTTGGAAGAGAGTCAGGTGGGTCGGCGGGGGGTCGTGCGCACGACTTACGCTGACCCTCTGCTCAGCGTAAGGCGCGGGGGCGGGGGTCCGCGGGGGGTCGTGCGCACGACTTACGCTGACCCTCTGCTCAGCGTAAGTCGTGCGCCACTCTGGTCATGTCGCGCGCACGACTTACGCTGACTTCGGTTTTTAGAGGGTTTCGGTTTTCGGAAGTTCGGATAAAGGGCAGTCTACCTGTATCGTACCTTTAGCAACTTCCTTGAGTGTGGTGAGAATGTTCCTAATAAGTTACGAATGCTTGCTAATTATGTATCCCCTCATGTGTTTGATTATATCGAAGACTGTGTAGACTATGACACCGCTATCCAAATACTACAGCAGCTATATGTCAAGTCCCCAAATGAAATTTTTGCTTGGCATCTACTGGCCACAACTCGACAACAACCCGGGGAATCACTTGACGAATTCCTTCAGAAACTTTGCAGGCTCAGCAAGGATTGTAATCTTAAAGCTGTTACAGCTGAGCAGTACCAGGAGGAGTTAATTCGTGATTCCTTTATTAATAAGATTGCGTCTCCCTTCATACGTCAGCGTCTGTTGGAGAATAAAACCCTCAAGTTACAGGCTGCCTATGACCAGGCATGTTCTCTGGACTTAGCAAAGATGAATGCAGATACCTATCTTTCACCACGTGCACGGGCTGCTGCTATCAAATTTAGTGACTCCTTCGATAGGCCTCGGGCGGAAGCCCTCATGGATAACGACTCCAATCCAACCCTACCCTAGAAACCTACACTGATGACGACCCTGCCCTAGCAATATCTTGGCAATCTGGAAGGAAGTGTTTCTTCTGTGGAGGTGTGTTCCATTATAGGAAATTTTGTCCTCGTAACGCAACCTGCAATCATTGCAGCAAGAAAGGCCATTTTTCTAAGGTATACCGGTCGAGAGCCTCTGTTAGTTTTGCAGCTACAATCTATAAAACTGCTCCTCCCCAAAGAACCACTACTACGGTTACAGCTGTCAAGGGTAAAACTGCCCCTCCTCCCATCACAGCTGTTTTTCCCCAAAGTCTGTCCCATGCAGCCACGAAGGTTTTGGTAAATGGACACATTGAGTGCACTAATCGACTCATGCAGCTCTGACAGCTTCATTAGTGAGCGGGCTGTCAGTAAGTTAAAACTGCGTATTTAGCCCTCTGACAGGGAAATTGCAATGGCTTTGATGACACTGACCAGCAATTCTTCCGGCTTTTGTCTCGTTGACCTTATTCTCAATGGCCGCACTTATTTCTCCACCTGGCTCGGGGTGCTCAAGAACCTATGCAGTGATGTGCTCCTGGGACAGGATTTCCAGAAACAACACAAAAGACTCACTTTCGAGTTTGAAGGGTCAAAGCCGGAGCTTACTATTTCCAAAGTACCGTTTTGTGTGCTTTCGGCGGCTTCGCTCGACGAGCCCTCCTTGTTTGCCAATCTTTCCCCCCCGATGTAAGCCCATAGTCACTAAATCACTACGTTTCAGCCAAGATGATCGATCCTTTAGCGAGGCAGAAATCTCTCGCCTTCTAGCTGACGGTATCATTGAGCCATGTTCATCTTCCTGGCGGGAAAATCCTCTGAAGCAACACAAGAAACGTCTTTGCATCAATTACTCGCAAACTATTAACCAGTATACTGACCTGGATGCCTACCCACTACCATGCATCGATGACATGGTCAATAACCTTGCCAACTATAAGGTATTTTCAACTTTTGATTTAAAGAGTGCATATCGTCAAGTGCCGTTGAAGGACTCTGACAAAAAGTATACGGCCTTTGAGGCCAATGGTCGGCTTTACCAGTTTTGTCGCCTTCCATTTCGGGTCACCAATGGGGTGGCCGTCTTTGAACGGGCAATGGATAGCCTAGTCAAACAGGAGAACTTAACGAACACTTTTCCATATCTGGATAATACCACCATTGCTGGTCATGATCAGAAGGAGAATGATGCCAACCTCCAGAAATTTGACGATCTCCGTCGTCGCAACTTAACCTTAAATGAGTCCAAATCTGTAAAATCAGTACCATCAGTCAACATCCTTGGCTACTGGGTGGGCAATGGCGTCCTCAAACCGGATCCGGTGCGACTTCGTCCGCTTCAGGAGCTGTCTCCCCCTACGAATCTCGGCTCTCCGCCAGGCACTCGGCATGTTCGCCTATTATGCGAAATGGATACCTCACTTCCCCGACAAGATCCAGCCCCTGCTTCATGCAAAGTCATTTCCATTGGAGGCAACGGCTATTTCAGCTTTCAACCTCCTCAAGCGACAACTGGAAAAAGCCACGCTTCGTTCCATTGATGAAAATCTTCCTTTTGTGGTCGAGTGCGATGCATCGGATGTGGCGATCTCTGCTATCTTGAATCAAGGTGGTCGACCCGTTGCATTTCTGTCCAGAACTTTGCAGGGTAGCGAGCTCAATTATCCGCCTGTCGAGGAGGCTACGGCTATCATCAAAGCTGTATGTAAATGGAGTCATTTTCTTGCTCGTCGCCATTTCACACTTATAACCGATCAGCGCTCCGTGGCCTTTATGCTGGATAACGGGAAACGCACTAAGATCAAGAACAACAAAATACAACTCTGGAGGATGGAATTGGCCACCTTTTGGATACACCATACATTATCGACCCGGAAGAGAGAATGTGGCCCCGGATGCCCTCACGCGGGCATTCTGCTCTTCTATGTTAACTTCGACTCTAGCGGATCTTCATACTGACTTATGCCATCCTGTGTTACCCGTATGTTGCACTTTGTGCGATCTAAAAATCTCCCATTTCCTACGGAAGATGTGAGAAGAACATGCTCCTCCTGTAGAATTTGTGCGGAATTAAAACCGCAATTCTTCCGTCCATCGGATGGCTCGCTCATACACGCTGTGCTGCGACTCAGCATTGACTTTAAAGGGCCATTGCCTTCCTCAACGCGAAACACCTACTTACGTACTATGGTGGACGAATATTCACGCTTTCCCTTTGCTTTCCCCTGTCCCAATATGCTTACTTCCACAGTGATCAAGTCTTTTCCCTTTGCGGTACGGCCAATTTCATCCACTCTCATCGGGGTCCCTCCTTCATGTCAAGCGAACTCAAGTTATCTCTCCCAACGGGGAATCGCCACAAGTAAAACGACACCGTACCATCCCATCGGTAACGGACAGGTTGAGAGATAAAACGCTATCATTTGGAATGCTGTTCGTCTTGCGCTGAGGTCATGCAACCTACCAGACCAGCAGTGGGAAACTCTGCTCCCTGACGTGTTGCATTCCATCAGGTCTCTCCTTTCTACGTCTACCAATGTCA
This sequence comes from Somniosus microcephalus, assembly GCF_052327205.1. Classification (NCBI taxonomy): domain Eukaryota; kingdom Metazoa; phylum Chordata; class Chondrichthyes; order Squaliformes; family Somniosidae; genus Somniosus; species Somniosus microcephalus. The sequence goes on along the minus strand of NC_140989.1, from coordinate 165,498,713 downwards.
CACCTCACGAGCGATTCTTCAGCTTCCAGCGTCGCTCCACCCATTGGATGTCCCTTCCATCATGGTTGGCAGCTCCCGGCCCCGTGCTGCTCCGAAGATTCGTCCGATCTTCTAAAAACGATCCCCTCATCGACAAGGTAGAACTCACGGATGTCAATCCCACGTACGCGTGGTACCCTGATGGCCGGGAGTCCACCGTTTCGCTGCTGGACCTGGCTTCCTGTCCAGCTGGTTCCAAGACCCAACTGATAGAGGGACCCATGGTGATGACGCCGACACTGTGCTCCCCCAAAGATGACGCCCTACCTGGGACATCGAGAGATCTGCTGGCTGCCCCACCGGACCCACTCGGGGAGCCGAGCGCTCCCTGTGGGATGGCCACCCGAGGCCAGGATGCTGGTCAATCCTCGGCTATCAAACAGGATGAAGGCAGCTCTGCGCCTGTGGGGACCCGCACCCGGAGTCACGATCTCCCCAGCCTCCCTCTGGTCGATCAGGGCAACACGGGCCCTGTCGATCCACCGGTACGGATCAAGCGGCCCAGGGACCAAGACACGGTCTGGGGAGACGTGCCTTCTAGCCATAACCAAAGATCTAAAAGACTGCGGCTATTCGTGATCCGCCTAATTCGTTAAGAGGAAGTCGTCTGACTTCCAAATCTTTGAGCCAGGAAGAATGCTGTAAATCTCATCATCATACAGAAACTACTCATGAAATAACGCTGGACGGCCAGCTGGTGGCGCCGCCCAAGGAGTATAAATACTCGGGCGTGGGCCCAGCTTGCCAGGGATATTTTGTAAGACAGGAACTAGTGAAGTACAACTAGACCTCCATGTTCTGAAACAAGTTGATTAAAGCCTTGCTTTATACTCAAGCCAATTGTGTAGTGAGTTTTATTACGTCACTTCTGAGTGTCTTTCTTTCTCTTTGGAATACATCTTTGCTGAGAGTTATGAAATATCTCCTTAAATGTTTGCCACTGCTTTTCTACAGTTTTACCCTGTAATATATTTTCCCAGTCCACTTTAACCAAGTCTGCCTTCATACCTTTGTAATTACCTTTATTTAAGTTCAGGACTAGTTTGAGACCTAGCTTTCTCACCCTCAAACTGAATTTGAAATTCTACCACGTTATGATCACTCTTCCCAAGAGGATTCTTCACTTCGAGATCATTAATTCATCCAGCCTCGTTACACATTACCAGATCAAAAATAGTCTTCCTGGTTGGTTCCACAACATATTGTTCCAAGAAACCATCCCTTATACATTCTAAGAACTCTTCCTCAAGTCTACCTTTGCCAATTTGCTTTGTCCAATCAATATGAAGATTAAAATCTCCCAAGATTATAGCCGTACCTTTCTTACAAGCCTCTATTATTTCTTGATTTATACTCTGTCCTACAGTGTGGCTACTGTTTGGGGGCCTGAAGACCACTCCCACCAATGACTTCTTACCCTTATTATTTCTTATCTCCACCCAAACTGATTCTATGTCTTGATCTTCTAAGCCAATATCATTTCTCATTACTGCACTTTACTTGGGATATGGTCTGTTACTCGGGATCAGTGCTCGAGATACGGTCTATTACTCGGGATACGATCGGTTGCTCGGGATCAGTACTTGGGACACGGACTGTTACTCGGGATCAGTGCTCGGGATACGGTCTGATATTCAGGATCAGTACTCTGGATATGGTCCGATACTCAGGATCTGTACTCTGGATACGGCCATGTACTTCACACCAGTACACAATAAACTCAGTGCAGAAATCGTTAGTTATCAATACAGTGGAGAATGCAAGAACTGCGGCACTATGCTGGAGGTCAGCATTTCTTTTTACTAGCGAGTGAGCTAACTGCAACAGGAACATACTGACCCATAGTAACAACAACTTGCATTTATATAGTGCATTGAATGTAGTAAAACGTCCTGACAGGTTGCCCTTCCTTCCTGTAGCTTCTGTAAGAAGAAATGTAACAGCAGCCCTGACAATACAAACTTTTTTTCTTTATTCGTTTATGGGATGTTGGCGTCGCTGGCAAGGCCAGCATTTATTGCCCATCCATAATTGCCCTCGAAGGTGGTGGTGAGCCACTTTCCTGAACTGCCGCAGTCCATGTGGTGAAGGTACTCCCACAGTGTTGTTAGGTATAGTGTTCCAGGATTTTGACCCAACGACGAAGGATCGCCGATATACTTCTAAGTCAAGATGGTGTGTGACTTGGCAGGGAACTTGAAGGTGGTAGTGTTCCCATGCGTCTGCTGCCCTTGCCTTTCCAGGTGGAATCATTCGCGGGTTTGGGAGGTGCTGCCGAAGAAGCCTTGGCGAGTTGCTGCAGTGCATCTTGTAGATGGTACACACTGCAGCCACGGTATGCTGGTAGTGGAAGGAGTGAATGTTTAAGGTGGTAGATGGAGTGCCAATCAAGCGGGCTGCTTTGTCCTGGATGGTGTCGAGCTTCTTGAGTGTTGTTGGAGCTGCACTCATCCAGGCAAGTGGAGTGTATTCCATCACATTCCTTATTTGTGCCTTGAGTCAGGAGGTGAGACACTCGCCGCAGAATACCTAGCCTCTGACCTGCTCTTGTTGCCACAGTATTTATGTGGCTGGTCCAGTTAAGTTTCTGGTCAATGGTGACCCCCAGGATGTTGATGGTTGGGGATTCAGTGATGGTAATGGCATTGAGTGTCAAGGGGCGGTGGCAAGACTCTCGCTTGTTAGAGATAGTCATTGCCTGGCACTTGTGTGGCGCACATGTTACCTGCCATTTATCAGCCCAAGCCTGAACGTTGTTCAGGTCTTGTTGCATGCGGGCCATGGACTGCTTCGTTACCTGAGGAGTTGTGAATGACACTGAACACTGTGCAGTCATCAGCGAACATCCCCATTTCTGACCTTATGTTGGAGGGAAGGTCATTGATGAAGCAGCTGAAGATGTTTGAGCCTAGGACACTGCCCTGAGGAACTCCTGCAGCGATGTCCTGGGGCTGTGGAGAATTGTCCCCCGATTCCCACTGTCTTCAATTTTACTAGGGCTCCTTCATGCCAGACTTGGTCAAATGCTGCCTTGATGTCAAGGGCAGTCACTCTCACTTCTCCTCTGGAATTCAGCTCATTTGTCCATGTTTGGACCAAGGCTGTAATGAGGTAGAGAGTGGTCTTGGCAGAACCCAAACTGGGCATCAGTGAGCAGGTTATTGGTGAGTAAGTGCCACTTGATAGCACTTTCGATGACACCTTCCATCACTTTGCTGATGATTCAGAGTAGACTGATGGGGCGGTAATTGGCCGGATTGGATTTTTCCTGCTTTTTGTGGACAGGACATACCTGGGCAGTTTTCCACATTGTCGGATAGATGCCAGTGTTGTAGTTGTACTGGAACAGCTTGGTTAGAGGCGCGGCTAGTTCTGGAGCTCAAGTCTTCAGCATGATAGCCGGGATGTTGTCGGGGCCCATAGCCTTTGCTGTATCCAGTGCGCTCAACCGTTTCTTGATATCACATGGAGTGAATCGAATTGGCTGAAGACCGGCTTCTGTGATGGTGGGGACCTCAGGAGGAGGCCGATATGGATCATCCACTTGGCACTTCTGGCTGAAGCTGGTTGCAAACGCTTCAGCCTTGTCTTCTGCACTCACGTGCTGGACTCCACCATCATTGAGGATGGGGATATTCATGGAGCCGCCTCCTCCCGTTAGTAGTTTAACGGTCCACCACCATTCACGACTGGATGTGGCAGGACTGCAGAGCTTTGGTCTGATCCGTTGATTGTGGGATCGCTTAGCCCCGTCTATAGCATGCTGCTTCCGCTTTTTAGCATGCACGTAGTCCTGTGTTGCAGTTTCCCCAAGTTGGCACCTCATTTTTAGGTATACCTGGTGCTGCTCCTGGCATGCTCTTCTACATTCCTTATTGAACCAAGGTTGGTCCCCTGGCTTGATGGTAATGGTAGAGTGAGGGATATGCTGGGCCATGAGGTTACAGATTGTGGTGGAATAAAATTCTGCTGCTGATGGCCCACAGCGCCTCATGGATGCCTAGTTTTGAGCTGCCAGATCTGTTCTGAATCGATCACATTTAGCATGGTGGTAGTGCCACACAACATAATGAAGGGTGTCCTCAGTGTGAAGACAGGACTTCGTCTCCACAATGACTGTGCGGTGGTCACTGCTACCAATACTGTCATGGACAGATGCATCTGCGACAGGAGAGTGAACAGCCAGTTGTCGTGCTGCATATAGGTACCATCGATATAAGTAAAAAACGGGATGAGGTCCTTAAAGTTGAATATAGGGAGTTAGGAGGTAAATTTAAAAAATAGGACCTCAAAGGTAGTAATCTCAGGATTGCTACCAGTGCCACATGCTAGTCAGAGTAGAAATAGAAGGATATTTCAGTTGAATACGTGGCTAGAGGAATAGTGCAAGGGGGAGGGATTCAATTTCCTGGGACATTGGAACCGGTTCTGGGGGAGGTGGGACCAGTACAAACCAGACGGTTTGCACCTGGGCAGGACTGGGACCGATGTCCTAGGGGGAGTGTTTACTAGTGCTCTGGGGGAGGGTTTAAACTAAAATGGCAGGGGGTTGGGAACCTGAGCAGGGAGACAGAGGAAAGGGAAACGAGGATAGAAACAAGACAGGAAGGAGAAAAACAAAGGTGGCAGTCAGAGAAATCAAGGGTTTAAATCAAACATGGTGACAGTAAATAATTCTAAAAGGTCTAAGAGCGTTAAAAAAAACAAGCCTGAAGGCTTGTGTCTTAATGCGAGGGGCATTCGTAATAAGGTGGATGAATTAGCTGTGCAAATAGAGGTAAACGAGTATGATATGATTGGGATTACGGAAACATGGCTCCAGGGTGACCAAGGCTGGGAACTCAACATCCAGGGGTATTCAATATTCAGGAAAGACAGGCGAAAAGGAGGCGGGAAAGAGAGAGCGAGATTGAAATGGCCCCCCGAGGGACTAGTTATACCCTTCCCGGTAGCCCTTATCTCCCGCCAGATCAGCTCATTTTTTTTGTCTGATCTGGACGTATTGAAAATCATACAAAAGGTACTGATCTGGGCCCATCAACCTGGATGGCCGGTAATCGGTTTTAAACACCATCAATGTTCCCCTTTGTCCAACTGGTTTCGTGATGGGGCCATTCCAGTCTGAATGCCCCGTTGATCGTTTGTAAACCGTGTTGATGTTCTCTAACCGAAAGTCTGAATGCAGCTAAGCTTGTCCCACTACATTTTGAATAGGCCTTGCCTGCTCTTGATTGTTTGTGCAAACAACCTTGATGATTTTTAATCAGAGGCCCGAATGCCACTGGGTTTACTTCTCATGCATAAATGCAGAAGGTCTGTCCGCATTCGAGTTTTCTGGAAAGTTCCTTCTCACAGTCATCAGAATACAAGCTTGTCAGTCCAAACTGAAACTTACAGGCTTTGGCCATGAGGCTGACCGCAGCCATCTTGTTGAGCCCTGGATTCCAAACTCAGTCCAACCAGGACTTCTTTAATAAATCAAAAGTAAATCTTCGGGGGGGAGACATGAAATTTGCGAATCCTTTCAGTCCTCCCTAGGATACTGAAACTTGCTTGAAGTGTCCAATCAAGGTGAGCAACATTTCTGACCCCCCCCCCCCCCAACAAACAACCTTCCCCTATATTTATCTATCCACGATCCCCCAACACATACATTCCCCTTACTTGGAGAAAACTGCAATGTGCGGCAGGCATCTATTGATAGAAAATATAATCTGTTACAATATTCCAAGTACTGAGGGGGTCCAACACCCCTGCACTACTTGGGACATCATAAAACTTTATTACAACACACAACCTTTAATAAAAATCAACATCAGGCCAAAACCATATTTATTAAAAATAACGAACGGAAGGAACGAGCTTCATTAAAATAACATACGAATCGGCCATCACTTGGTAGTGATACGACACAAAACTGACATGGGTGTTTCTTCTTCCACCCGGGCATACTGGTCCACCCACAACCTTTTCGCTTTAAATTCTACCCCGGGACCCTTTCGCCTACACTGGACACAAACCAGGTAGAGGGCGATCCCTAGCTGGCAGACTAAGAAGATGTGGGATGCCATTCGAATCCAGGAGGGGACCTCTATACTTTCGAAAACGTCCCACCAGGGCGGGGTCGTAATATCTAAAATGTCGGCCCCTATCTGTACAGTCTTCTGTTCCAAAGTGCAGAAGTGCTTTTGTGATACTAGAACGGCTTTTAATAATTTGGTAAGGTGCTCTGGGAGAGGGGGAATCGGGTAACCGAAGTGGGCGACATATTTCCGAAGGTGGGTAAAATTCTCCTCCACAGTGAGGTGAACAGTGGATGGTTCAGGAATAGGGACAATTCGTATCTGTGCCACTTGAACTTCTGCCTCAGGTTTGAAGCAGAAGCTGCTGTCACTCACCGTGCACCAGCTGTGCTGTCCGTGCTGGTAGTGAGACGCTCCTGTGGTGACGCAATATGTCCCACCTATATATGCTACCTGTGGGGGAACATGGCCTTGTGCCATGGCTTCCATGGTACAATTTATAGGTTTTACATCAACAGCTCTGAACCCGCATTGTGGTTTCAAATAGGCATTCAAGTGCTGGGGACACAGGATGATGTGTGCTCCCTGGCTACGGCACCCCGAGCGGTCAGTACCCGTCATAGCGTGCTCCCACTTTATGACATAGGGTGGGACCGCTGCAAAACGAATGTGTGCACCCCCTTGAATGATTCCAATGTTTTCCACCCTGTATACCGGTGCGGGTTGGGCCGTCCCGCCCATGACCGGCATTCTTACAACTATCCCCATGACGGTGTGGTTGGACCGCCCACAGTCCACTGGGACTGGGTAGGCCTCAGAAGCTAACCAGAGCTGGCACGGGCTTAATGCGTTCTCAAAAGGGTGGAGGGCTGCGAGGTGTTTGCTGATCCAGGAGGGGACTAAACCTTGCTTTAAATCCTCCAGATTGCTGCGGCTCTCGCCCAGCAACCATGCCCCATACAGCACGCACACCTCATTTTGCGCAGCCTGGTCAGAAGCGTTTCAGTCCTCCCTGATGAGAGCATTTACCATCTTTGCATGTTTTTCCAGCTCCGCGATGATCTCCTTCAAATGGAGAGTCATGGCCTGGTCTTCATGCAACTCAGAACCTACCACCTTATTCTCATCAGTTAAAATACCCTTTAATTGTGTTTTTAGACCATTAATCTGGGTCTGCAGTTCGATGTCATCTAAACTGTTGATGACCGAGGACCCCGCGTTAAAACCAGTTAAAACATCGTTAAGAACACCCCTTCTTTGCCTCCCAACCCCGTCCCAAATCTCGTGAGTATACAATGCGGTCTTATTGACCTCCGAAAAGTCAAATTCACGGAATTTTCAAAACATCTCTGTTAATAGGGCTTGATACAATTTGGCAGTCTCTGCGGGGCACCACGCGGGTAAGTGTACCCCAGTGAGGTTTAAAATCACCGAGGCCACCGCGTAATGCACCCCTTGGCACAGCACCTGGTCTGTGGGTATTAGCACCAGGCTGTTCCCTGGTCCCTTAGTGGTGGCGGGGCATCCCTCTGCTACTGTCCGTGACATTGGGGTCGTGGGCAGGGGCCGTCAGGGGCGGGTCACTAGTTCAGTGGCATTAACCGAGATTGGGGAGTACGGGATTGCGCATGCATCCAGGCGGGACTCCCAGTCCATCCCCCTCCTGTTATTTTGCCACTGGCTGCGGAAAATGATGGAAACGCCTGTGGGGCAGACTTTCTCTGATCCCCACATACAGACGTAGATCCCCTGATCTGGTTCCCACCATTTATCCCAGCACACACTTAACCCTCCCTGGGTCCCTGTAATGGTCCTGTGAGTGTCATTCCCTAACCTTTCCCACCCTACCCTGGGGTTCCCCATGTCTTTGCTTCACTTTCTGAGCCACCACCACCTATCCAGGGAAACGTTCCCTTTACACGTCAAACATATTCTTTTGCCCACGGTGACGCTAATCCTTGGGGTGATGATTTGTATCCTTGAGCACTGGAGGGAGGCCTCCCCATACGTGAAGCCAGTCTCACTAGAATACTGGGTTGAATTGGATCCCAGCCATCCTGGCCAGCTCCCCTCGTGGACATACGAGGTGATTTCATCCGCCTCCCGTAGGCCACTTCCGTCGTGTGCTAGGGGCGCTCTCTTCCCCGAGCATCCGAAAATATGATGGTCCTCGACATCGCCCCTTCTCGCGAGGCTCAGCCCGAGCAGGATTATGCCTCTGTACATTTTGAAATTCTGAAAGACATAAAAGCATCTAGCCAGGCTCCCTGGCTCGGGTGAAGTGTGATCGGGTCCCGCGACCTTGGCTCACGTAGACAGCACTCTGGAATGGTTCCATACTTCAAACTTATAGACTACCGGTTCCTTACGTAGAATTAAATTAAAACACCCTAACTTAACCTTATACACATTACTTAAAATTATACTACCTAAACTATATACAACTGCCGCCCGTCTCCGGGCGGCCAGCCTAATCCCTGTTTGGGCTGCTGCAGGCTGCTCCCTGCAGCGTAGCTGCACTGATCTCCACTTCTGGTCCCTCGCAGCTTATGGCTGCTGGCTGCGGGACCTCTGTCTTTCGGCTTCTCCCTGACACGGGAGGCCGCCCTTTTTAATTGAAGAGCCGGTGACCATACTTTTCTGGGCTGGGGTGGTCGAGGAGACCTCCTAGGGAGTGCTACCGGTGGGGCTACCCTTGCGAGTGGACCCTTGGCTCGGGTCACAGTCCTCTCTGGCTGGGGGCCTTCTCCCTTGGGTCTCTCCCCTCCCAAACCTGAACTGGGGACGGGCAATCCCTCGCCACCAGCTGCCAGTGGCTGAGGGTCTTCCCCTCCACGTTCAAAACCTGGTTCGGGCTCTGGGCCATCTGATTTGGACTTCTTCTTCTCGGAATCCCATAAGAGAGGGGGGAGTGGTCTGGACAAAGTGCTGGGGAACTTCTCCCTTGACGCACGCGCCTGCGTGTGCAGCCTGCGTGCGCGTACCCGCTGCAGGCTGAGGATTTCTAACCTCTGGTTGAATCCCAGCTGCCTGTTTCCCTGCCTCCGGCTTAAACAACTTACATTGAGTCACATGGAACCATTTTGTGCGCCGGGGCATTTTTACTGCGTAAACCATGGGGCTGGCTTTATCGACTATGCTATAGGGTCCCATGTACAGTGGCTCTAAACTCCCCACTCGGGTGTAGTTCCTAACCATCACTTGGTCCCCTATCTCCCACTGGTGACTCTTGCTAGGCTCGAGCAGCAACCGGTTATTCCGATGCTGCTTCCCCATGCTACTTGCTGCCTGTTCATAAATCTGTTTCAGGCGCTCGAGGAGTGTTCGGGTGAATTTATCCCGATTCATCTCCCGAAGCTGCCCTTCAGTAAGGACTGGGGCTAGGACATGGGTGGTGGTCCTTTATAACCCTACCGGTCGTGAGTTCGTGCAGGGAATACCCTGTACCCTTGGACTGGCTGGCCCGGATCCCCATGAGGACTAGAGGCAGGACCTCTGCCCATTTTTGGGGCGAGCCCACTGTCTCCTCAACTTTTCTTTAACGGTGCGGTTCATGCGCTCCACAATCCCGGAGGACTGTGGATTGTGAGCTACGTGCCACTTCCCCTTAATGCCGAGCAGCATATGGGTGTTCTGCATGACTTGGCCTGTGAAGTGGCTTCCCTGGTTGGATTCCACAAACTGGGGTAGACCCCACCGCGAGAACACCTCTCGCACCAAGATCCTTGCAGTCCCCAATGCTGTGGCCGTTTTGCAGGGGAAGGCTTCCACCCACTTGGAAAACACGTCTACCAGGACGAGGCAGTATTTGTAGCCTCCCTGGGCGGTGGGCAGGGGCCCGATGTAGTCGATCTGGATCGACTGTCATGGTCCCTCTACCGTCCTAATGTGTCCCATGGGCACCTTCCTTCTGTGGGGGTCGGGGTTATTTGCAGCGCACACAAGACAGCTAGCACAGAACTCGCGGACGTCTTCCCGGAGTCCTGGCCACCATCCTGCCTGTTCCACCCATTGCCAGGTGGTCTCGGGCCCGGGGTGTCCCGCTCCCAGACCCTCATGGGCCAGTTGAAGGAACTCCCTCCGGTGTTGCTGGGGCACTAGCCACTGTTCTTCTTTGAACAGCATGCCTTCCCTTATGGAGAGGGCCGCTGCGCCGTAAGGGCCTTCTACCTTCCTACCCTCCATTACTGCGCTAATGACAGTTTTCAGGACAGGGTCCTGGGCTTGGACTGTTTTAAGGTCCGGGGCTAACACTACTCCTAAGCTCCCTTGGGTCCCATCCCTGCCTCTAACTGCTACCACGGGCCCGGACTCATACGGGTCCCAGAAAGTGCCTGCGTGTGCACCCTCCTTGGCCAGCATGTTGGCTTGCTGGTTACCCTGGCTGCGGGGTTCTGTGGAGGAATGGGCCTTCGCTTTGTGGATGAAGACCTTGCCTTCCTCCCCCACGGCTGCCAGGATTTTCTCCAGCAGGGGCTTTACTGTTAAGGGCCTCCCGTCGGCGGAGGTATACCCGTGACGGGACCAGATGGCCAGGTATTCCGTACACGAGTTGCAAGTGAGCATGCTGTCCGAGCAAATAGTGTATGGGGTGGGGAAGATTTCGGGGTGGGTAATCATGTACACCACCGCGGACAGTTCAGCCTGTTGGGCGCTCATGGTGCTGGGGAGCTTGATCGCCAGGGCAATGTTTACTGTTGGGTCATAAACTCCACAACCCGTGAGTCGTTCGCCAACAGATACCATGCTGGAACCGTCTACGTAGATTTCGTGGCCTGAGGGATGTATCCCGGCCCGTAAACCTACGTTCACCTCCCATACCCCTTCTATGGAACACCGATGGACTGTTCCAGGATATACCATGTTGGCCGCGAGCTTTGGCTCGCAAAGGCCCCTCACCTTCAGATCCATCTGCGAGAGGAGGAGGGTCCAGCGCGCACTGCTGACTGTCCCATCTTTAATCCTCCCGTCCAGGAGCCGGTGTGTGAGGAGGGTGATGGGAGAGGTGCCTGTGAAGATCAAGGATCTTTTCACAGCCCAATACGTGGCCAAAAGGTGCCGTTTGCAAATTGAGTAGCTCCTCCACATCAGTGAGTACTCTGGAGGAGTAGACCACGGACCAGTGGACGACCACTGAGACTATCCCCGCTGGCCGCTACCTCCAAGAAGAACTCTCTTCCCCCCCATCTATGGCTCCTAGGGCTGGTGCGGTCTGCAAGTCTCCCTTGAGCTTGACAAATGCTGCCTGGCAACTCTATCCCAAGACCACTCCACTCCTTTGTGTAGGAGTCGAAGCAAAGGGGCTGCTGTGGCTGCATAGTCTTCAATGAAGTCCCTGCAGTACCCCGTTAACCCTAGGAATGACCTCGCACCTCTCACTGTGTTGGGGACCGGCAACTCTTGGACCGCTTCCCTCCTAGCCTTGTCTATGGCTCTCTCCCCTGCGCGGACGGTTAGGCCCAGGAATTTAACTTCCCACTGGCCGATCTGCGCCTTTTTCGGGTTGACTTTGAACCCCTTATTCTGTAGCAGTTCGGCCAGTAGCGGGCCATGCTCCCCGACTGAGTCGGTAAACAAGAGCAGGTCATCCACATACTGCAGCAACTGGGTGGGCTGACTAAATTCCTTTAAGCTATCCGCCATACACTGGAAGATGCTGGTGCTGTTATGGAAGCCTTGTGGCAAGCAGTCCCAAGTATACTGTTGCCCCTTAAAAGTAAAAACGAACTTATACTGGTCCTCCCTCCTCAAGGGGATGGACCAAAACCCATTTGAAGTATCCAGCACCATGAACGTGGTCGCGGATGCTGGAATATTCCCGATGAGGTCGGCCACTGCTGCCACTGGGGGTGCATGCGGGGATATTGCTGTTGAGCACCCAATAGTCCACCGTGGCTCTCCATGAATTGTCTGGTTTTCTGACCGGCCAAAGCGGAGAGTTAATATGGGTGGCTATGGGCCTCAACACTCCCTGCTGTACTAAAGAGGATATGGCTGCCTCCATGACGGGCTCTGCTTCTCTGGGGAAGTTATTTTGCTTCTGGGGCCGGGCCATGGGGTCTCTGTTCACTGACCTCAAACCTGGTGATCCTCCCGCAGTCGTGTTTGTGTGTGGCGAACGCAGCTAGGTTAGCCTGCACAAATGCCTGAAATTCCCCCGGGACACCGTCGACCATGAGCCCGAGGTTGTAACCTTCTTTCGGCTTCACAGTACACGGTCCCCTTCCCTTCCTTGCTTGGGATGACTACTACACCTCCCTTTTTACCCGTATTGGCTCCCCAAAGACAATGATTGCGGAGATCCACGAGGATCCCGTGGCCCATGATAAAGTCGGCCCCTAGGATCCCCTTTCCTCCCTCCGCTTCCCACTTCGCCAGAATGCACGTCCACTTGGTCCGGAGCGTGCCCAGGCGGATTGAGAGCGGCTTGGAGAATGCTCCCGCCTGTTCCTTACCGGTGAAACCCGATAGAACGTATGGAACCCTGCTAGACAGAGGTGAGGTGGTGGGGTTAGCTGCGTGGATCACGGTGCATGATGCTCCCGTATCCAGCAGATAGGTTCCTTTAACCTTCTCTATGCACGAGCGGTCTCTTCCATCCGTCATACCGGAGAGCACACATGAAATTTGCGAATCCTTTCACGAGACTCTGCTAATCTCCAGCACCGCCTCCTCTGCAGATGTTAATTACGATATTGCTGGAGGACAACCGCGGGTTCTCTGCCTCTCCCTGGTGTTCTGTGCTCTCTTCTGCAAGGAGGGAAGAAGATACCTATGAGTGAGAGTAATGAAATGTGTTGAACACATGGATGGATAACATTTGTTGAGGGTGACTGAAGGAGAGGTGTGACATTGCATTAAGATGAGTGTGGGTGTCAGTGGTGGATGGACAGATGGGGATGTGAGGAAGTGCATAGATAGAGGGGGATGGGTGCACCTGCAAGGTAAGTTGGTTTGAGGAGTGATGTGCTGGAGTAGGCTTGAGAAGGCAGAGTGAGGGGGCTGGCGTGATGCACACATCAGGATCTAGTTGAATGTGCCACTGTGCTCGCCTTTCCTGCCCTGATTAGGCCATTGAACTGCCTTTGGCACTGAATCCAGGAGCATGGCACCACACTCCTGCTGCTCAGCTCATGACCAATCCCCAGCCATGCCTTCTTGCTTTCACTGGCAGGCTTCTTCGTCCTATCATTGGGGAACAGTATCTCCCTGTGGGCCCTTAGCAAATGCAGTGGCTGGGTTAAAAAGGACAGACATGCTGCACTCACTTCCGGGTTTCCCGCTGGCTACCAGACCCCTGCTCTCAGCACGTCGTCAGGTAAAAATTCCCCCCAAGTATTGGATTGTATCCCAAGCACTGATACCGAATATCTTGATGTATCCCGTGTACTGGTACAAACATTGAACCTTATCCCGAGCACTAGTCTCCAGTACCGGACCGTATCCCGAGCACGGGTACGAATATTGGACCTTATCCCGAGCACTGGTACGAATATTCAACCTTATCCTGAGCACTGGTACCAAATATCGGACCTTATCCCAAACACTGGTCTTGAGTACCAGACCGTATCCCGAGCACTTTTCCCCAAGCCTTTTCGTTGAGAATCCGTGATGACGGGCCAAGGCCCATATATTAGGCACTGCCAAGATTGAAATCGTAATAACAATGAGATAAATTGGGAAGATAGTGACGAGGTGGCTCTGAGCCTGGTTTTTAAAAGTTTCAAGATTGCAGAATGAAAAAATTCTGGAAGTGAAGAAGTTCCTCAGTTTGAAGTTGTGGAGAAAAATCAGTAAGGAATAGTGGATTCTGCAGTGAGTGTTGATTACAACACAGTTAGAATTGGGATGAGAATCTTAAAATTGAGGTGTTGCTTAACCGGGAGCCAGTGTAGGTCAGCGCGTACAGGGCTGATGGGTGAACGGGACTTGTTGCGAGTTAGGACACGGGCAGCAGAGTTTTGGATGACCTCAAGTTTATGGAGGGTAGAAAGTGGGAGGCCAGCCAGGAGTGCATTTGGAAGAGTCAAGTGTCGAGGCAACAAAGGCCTGGATGAGGGTTTCAGCAGCAGATGAGCTGAGGCAGTGGGTGGAGTCGGGCGATGTTGCGGAGTTAGAAATAGGCGGTCTTAGTGATGGCGTGAATATGTGGTCGGAAGCTCATTTCGGGGTCAAATGCGACATGGTTGTGAACAGTTTAGTTCAGCCTCAGACAGATGTTAGGGAGAGAGATGGAGTTGGTGGCTAGGGAATGAAGTGTGTGGCGGGGACCAAAGATAATGGCTTCAGTCCTCCCAATATTTAGTTGGAGGAAATTTCTGCTCATTACTGGATGTCGGTCAAGCAGTCTGACAATTTAGAGACGGAGGAGGGGTCAAGAGAGGTGGTGGTGAGGTATAGCTGGGTGTCATCAGCGTACGTGTGGAAACTGATGTGTTTTTGAATGATGTCGCCAAGGGACAGCATGTAGATGAGGAATAGGAGGGGGCTAAGGATAGATCCTTGGGACTCCAGAGGTAACGATGCGGGAGCAGGAAGAGAAACCATTGCAGGTGATTCTCAGGCTACGATTAGATAGATCAGAATGGAACCAGGCGACTGCAGTCCCATCCAGCTGGACGACGGTGGAGAGGCGTTGGAGGAGGATGGTGTGGTCAACTATGTCAAAGGCTGCAGACAGGTCGAGAAGGATGAGAAGGAATAGTTTACCTTTATCACAGTCACATGGGATGTCATTTGTGACTTTAATAAGAGCCAGCCTTTTCAGTAATGTGGCAGGGGCAGAAACCTGATTGGAGGGATTCAAACATGGAATTCCGGGAAAGATGGGCATGGATTTGGGAGGCGACAATACATTCAAGAACTTTGGAGAGGAAAGGGAGGTTGGAGATGGGGTGGTAGTTTGCAAGGACGGAGGGGACACGGGTTGTTTTTTTGAGGAGAGCGGTGATAACGGCAAATTTGAAGGAGAGGGGGGACAGTACCTGAGGAGAGAGAACCGTTGACAATATCTGCTAACATGGGGGCCAGAAAAAGAAGTTGGGTGGTCAGCAATTCAGTGCGAATATGGTCAAGAGAGCAGGAAGTGGGACTCCTGGACAAAGTGAACTCTGAGAAACTGGAGAAAGATGCGAGTTCATGGCTAAGGCAGGGGGGAACCTTAGAGGAAGTTTGGCCTGGTGGGCTAGGGGAAAGAGGGGAAGTGACAGATGCAGCTGATCAGATGGTCTCAATGTTAGTGACAAAGAAGTCAATAAGCTCCTCGCACTTGCTGGTGGAGGAGACGGGAGAGGGGTTTAAGAAGATGGTTTGCAGTAGAGAAAAGAAGCCGGGGTTATCTTTGCATTCCAGAATGATCCTAGAAAAGTGAGCAGTTTTGGCAGACGAAAGCAGGGCCCGATAGTGCTTTATGTGGACCAGCCAGATCTGACCGTGAATGGCTAAACCAGTTGTTCGCCATATCCGTTCAAGTCTGCGTCCCTTGGACTTAAGGGAGCGGAGATGAGGGCCGTACCAGGGGGAACGTCCAGGCTGAGAGAGAGTAATGGTTTTAATGGGGACGAGGGCATCAAAGGTGGTGTGAGGGTGTGGTTGAGCAGATTGATAGCTGCAGAAATGTCATGGTGAATGGAGGGCCAAAGGCTAGACAGTTGGGATTTTGAAAGTGCAGTTGTAAGTGAGTTGAGTATTGTTTTCCAGGGGCGGACACAGATGAAAGTAGGGTTGGGAAGGAGGATGTGGGTGGAGATCATTGTTAATTTGAAGCTGCTATTTTTGCCATGTTCTTCATGTAAGAACGTATTTACACAACCTTTTGCACCCATGTCCAACAAATAGCTTTGTGTAACGACATTAAGAATGGAACTCGAAAAGGCTAGTCAACCTTTTAAGCCCACTGCTTTCAACAGACTACATGAGCAGACTTAGTCCAGTTTACTTGGTCTCCCAAGAAGACATTTTCATCTGACCCCATAAGCTAATAAAATTTATCGACTGAACTTTCTACAGTACTGGCTGCAGTCTGCAGCTGGTATTTGCATAGTCCTTGTAGCTCATGTTGTTCTCTGGAGGATTTCATATCCGGATTTATATTTATTCCCAATCTTGACAAGGGATCCTTTTTGGTGAATTTTATTGTGTTGCTATTAACTGCTTTTGGCAGTGATAAATGCTTCTCTCTAATGGGAAGAATATCTTGCAATCTGCCTAGTTAGTACTTGTGCCCCCTCATTCTGTGGTTGTAGTTTAGGTTAAGTAACTTTATCTACAGTTTAAAGATCTGGATCATGTCTTGCCTCAGTGTAATCTTCAGTGAAAATGTGTTTAACTTGGAGACCCCCTCCCCATTCCTTTAGGCTCAAGTTACACGGTCTCCTCTGTGTTACTTTACTCTGAAATTTCTCGAAAGCATTTTTGTCCATTTGTTATTAGACGTGTGGATTCCAAACCTGGCTTTAATTAATGGAGATAAAATAACCTGCTTCCAATTGTAAACATGTGACCGCTAATTAGCCGATTGGCTTCTGCAGAACACGTTCAGTGCTGTCGATCTGTATAGTAATAACCTGGCTGTATGGCTTGGTGTCATCAGCAAATTCTAAGGCACAGTAAGTATGTTCGTATTACATTGAAGATGATCATGTGTATGTTCAGCTTCTGACACTGCAGTCTGGTGATTACGCAGTCTAATTTGTGTTAGAGGGTACTTGCTTCTTGACTTTTTTTTAGAAAAATAGCCACAATTTTTTTTGACATAGTTCAATGGAGGGAAGCTTTGTTTACAGTTCCTATTTGTGGCTACCCTATTATGTAGAAACCATTAATTAAAATCTGTTGAGCAGAAAGTCCAAATAGGTTTTATTTTACATTCAACTTGACGGGCCTGCTTTTCGTTTTACATAAACTGTGTAAGGGTACATGGGGGGAAAAAAAATGAACTGTATAATTACATTCTGGCTGCTTTGGTGGAGGCCAAAGTTTACACTCGAGTCCATGATGGATGATTTATGCATCTTTTAACCAGGCTTTCCTTTAAGATTTTTGAATAGTTAATACAATAGCTGAGTGCCTCCCTCTCTTGGGGTACGGGACACCCCTCCTCTCTCTCGGGGTACGGGACGGCTCTCTCTCTCTCTCTCTCTCTCTCTCTCTCTCTCTCTCTCTCTCTCTGCACGGGACGGCTCTCCCCCCTCTCTCTCGGGGTACGGGATGGCTCTCCCCCCTCTCCCTCTCTCGGGGTACGGGACGGCTCGCTCGCGCGCTACGGGACGGCTCTCTCTCTCTCGCGCTACGGGACGGCTGTCCCCCCTCTCCGTCTCCCTCTTGCTCTCGGGGTACGGGACAGCTCTCGCTCTCTGGGTACGGGACGGCTCTCGCTCTCGGGGTACGGGACGGCTCTCGCTCTCGGGGTACGGGACGGCTCTCGCTCTCGGGGTACGGGACGGCTCTCGCTCTCGGGGTACGGGACGGCTCTCGCTCTCGGGGTACGGGACGGCTCTCGCTCTCGGGGTACGGGACGGCTCTCGCTCTCGGGGTACGGGACGGCTCTCGCTCTCGGGGTACGGGACGGCTCTCGCTCTCGGGGTACGGGACGGCTCTCGCTCTCGGGGTACGGGACGGCTCTCGCTCTCGGGGTACGGGACGGCTCTCGCTCTCGGGGTACGGGACGGCTCTCGCTCTCGGGGTACGGGACGGCTCTCGCTCTCGGGGTACGGGACGGCTCTCGCTCTCGGGGTACGGGACGGCTCTCGCTCTCGGGGTACGGGACGGCTCTCGCTCTCGGGGTACGGGACGGCTCTCGCTCTCGGGGTACGGGACGGCTCTCGCTCTCGGGGTACGGGACGGCTCTCGCTCTCGGGGTACGGGACGGCTCTCGCTCTCGGGGTACGGGACGGCTCTCGCTCTCGGGGTACGGGACGGCTCTCGCTCTCGGGGTACGGGACGGCTCTCGCTCTCGGGGTACGGGACGGCTCTCGCTCTCGGGGTACGGGACGGCTCTCGCTCTCGGGGTACGGGACGGCTCTCGCTCTCTCCGGGTACGGGACGGCTCCCCCCCCCCCCTCTCCGTCTCTCTCGGGGTACGGGACGGCTCTCCCCACCCCACCCCCCTCTCTCGGGGGACGGCGCGCCCTGTCTCTCGCTCGCGCTCCCCCTCTCTCGTCACCATTTCACCAGCCTGTCTGTCACTCTCCTCCTCACTGTTCGCTATACTTCCAAATTTTGTCATCTGCAGATTTTGAAATTGTGCCCTGTACACCCACTTCCAAGTCATGAATAAATATAAAGAAAAGCAGTGGTCATAGAACCAACCCCTGGGGAACTCCAATTAGTATAGGCCCAACCTGTTCAACCTTTCTTCATAAGACAACCCCTTCATCTGAGGAATTAACCTTGTGAACCTTCGCTGAACTGCCTCCAATGAAAGTATATCCCCCCCTTAAATTAGGAGACCAAAACTGCATACAGTACTCTAGGTGTGGTCTCACCAGCGCCCTGTACAGTTGCAGCAAGACTTCCCTACTTTTATACTCCATCCCCCTTGCAATAAAGGCCAACATTCCACTTGCCTTTCTAATTACTTGCTGTACCTGCAGGTTAACTTTTTGTGTTTCTTGTACGAGGACCCCCAGATCGCTCTGTACCGCAGCATTTTGTAGTCTCTCTCTCCATTTAAATAATTTGCTTTTTTATTTTGCTACCAGAGTGGATAACCTCACATTTTCCCACATTATACTCCATCTGCCAAATTTTTGCCCCCTCACTTAACCTATCCATATCCCTTTATCCATGCTAATATATTACCCCCAACCCCAGTGAGCTCTTATCTTGTGTACTAACCTTTTATGTGGCACCTTATCGAATGCCTTCTGGAAATCCAAATAAACTACATCTACTGGTTCCCCTTTATCCACACTACTCGTTACATCCTCAAAGAACTCTAGTAAATTTGTCAAACACGATTTCCCTTTCATACAATCAAGCAGAGTTAACATGGTTTTATTATGATTTTCTAAATGTCCTGCTATTACTTCCTTAATAATGGACTCCAGCATTTTCCCAATGACGGATGTTAGGCTAACTGGTCGATAGTTTCCTGTTTTCTGCCTCCCTACTTTCTTGAATAGGGGCGTTACATTTATGGTTTCCAATCTGCTGAGACCTCTCCAGAATCCAGGGAATTTTGGTAGATTACTACCAACGCATCCACTATCTCTGCAGCCACTTCTTTTAAGACCCTAGGATGTAGGCTGTCTTGCTCCCCTTTTATACTATTTATATGCCTGTAGAAGACTTTTGGATTACCTTTTATGTTGGCTGCCATTCTATTCCCATACCCTCTCTTTGCCCTTATTTTCTTTTTCACTTCTCCTCTGATCTTTCTATATACAGCCTGATTCTCAGATGTATTTGCAACCTGACATCTGTCATACGTGCTTTTTTTCTGCTTCATATTCTCTATCTCTATCTCGACAGACTCTGGAACAGTACCCATGGATTGGAGGGTAGCTAATGTTACCCCACTATTCAAAAAAGGTGGTAGAGAAAAAGCGGGGAATTATAGACCGGTAAGCCTGACATCCGTAGTGGGGAAAATGCTAGAATCTATTACAAAAGATGTAATAGCAGAGCACTTGGAAAGCAGTGACAGGATCGGACAAAGTCAACATGGATTTACAAAAGGTAAATCATGCTTGACTAATCTACTGGAATTTTTTGAGGATGTAACTGGTAAAATAGATAAGGGAGAACCAGTGGATGTGGTATATTTGGACTTTCAGAAGGCTTTCGATAAGGTCCCACATAAGAGATTAGCGTGCAAAATTAAGGCACATGGGATTGGGGGCAAGGTATTGACTTGGATAGAGAATTGGTTGGCGGACAGAAAGCCAAGAGTTGGAATAAACGGGTCGTTTTCCAAGTGGCAGGCAGTGACTAGTGGGGTACCGCAAGGATCGGTCCTAGGACCCCAGCTGTTCACAATATATATTAATGATCTGGACGAGGGAGTTGGATGTAATATCTCCAAATTTGCAGACGACACAAAGCTGGGTGGGAGGGTATGCTGTGAGGAGGATGTTGTGAAACTCCAGTACGATTTGGACAGGTTGGGAGATTGGGCAGAAACATGGCAAATGCACTATAATGTGGATAAATATGAGGTTATCCACTTTGGTGGCAAAAACAGGAAGGCAGATTATTATCTGAATGGCAATAGATTGGGAGAAGGGGAAGCGCAGAGAGACCTGGGTGTTCTTGTGCACCAGTCGCTGAAGGTAATCATGCAGGTGCAGCAGGCGGTTAAGAAGGCAAATGGTATGTTGGCCTTCATAGCAAGAGGGTTCGAGTACAGGAACAAGGATGTCTTGCTACAGTTGTACAGGGCCTTGGTGAGACCGCACCTTGAATATTGTGTGCAGTTTTGGTCGCCTTACCTGAGGAAGGACGTTCTTGCCATGGAAGGAGTGCAGTGAAGATTCACCAGGCTGATACCTGGGATGGCAGGAATGACGTATGAGGAGAGATTGTGTCGATTGGGCTTATACTCACTGGAGTTTAGAAGATTGAGAGGGGATCTCATCGAAACCTATAAAATTCCGTCAGGCCTGGACAGACTAGATGCAGGAAGGATGTTTCTGATGGCCGGGGAGTCCAGAACCAGGGGTCATAGTCTAAGGATAAGGGGTAAGCCATTTAGGACTGAAATGAGGAGGAATTTCTTCACCCAGAGAGTGGTGAACCTGTGGAATTCTCTGCCACAGAGGGCGGTGGAGGCCAGTTCATTAAGTATATTCAAGAAAGAGTTGAATATATTTCCTAAGGCTAAAGGGATCAAGGGATATGGGGAGAAGGCAGGGACCGGGTACTGAATTTGGATGATCAGCCATGATCTCATTGAATGGCGGAGCCGGCTCGAAGGGCCGAATGGCCTACTCCTGCTCCTATCTTCTATGTTTCATCATCCAGGGAGCCCTGACTTTCGTTGCCATGCCTTTCCCCCTAGTGGGAATGTACCTCAACTGTACCTGAACTATTTTCTCTTTAAAGGCAGCCCATTATTCCATTACAGTTTTGCCTGCCAATCTTTGATTCCAATTTACCTGGGCTAGATGCATTCTCATCCCACTGAAATTGACCTTCACAGAAACCCCACAGTGCAGATAGAGGCCATTTCGGCCCATCGAGCCTGCATCGACACACATCCCACCTGATCCCCATAACCCCGCGTATTTAATCCCCCTAACACTAAGGGTCAATTTATCATAGCCAATCAACCTAACCCGCACATCTTTGGACTGTGGGAGGAAACCAGAGCACCCGGAGGAAACCCACGCAAACACTGGGAGAATGTGCAAACTCCACACAGACAGTCACCCGAGGCCGGATTCGAACCTGGGTCCCTGGCGCTGTGAGGCAACAGTGCTTCCCCCAGTTAAACATTTTTACTCTAGATTGCTCCCTGTCCTTTTCCATAACTAATCTAAACCTTATGATACTATGATCGCTGTTCCCTAAATGTTCACCTGCTGACACTTGCTCCACTTGAACTACCTCATTCCTCAGAACCAGATCCAGCAATGCTTCGTCCCTCATTGGGCCAGAAACGTACTGATCAAGAAAGCTCTCCTGAACCCGCTTCAGAAATTCTTCCCCCCCTCTCTGCCCTTTACACTATTACTATCCCAGTCTATATTCGGATAGTTGAAGAGCTCCATTATCGCTGCTCTATAGTTCTTGCATCTCTCTGTAATTTCCCTGCAAATTTGCCCCTCTATATCCGTCCCACTAGTTTGTTGCTTATAGAATACACCTGGTAGTGTAATGGCACCTCTATTATTTCTTAACTCTCACCAAATAGATTCTGTCCTTGACCCCTCCAGGATATCCTCCCACTCCAGCACTGTAACATTCTCCTTGACCAATACTGCCACACCACCTCATATCTTCCCTGAGCACTTTATAACCAGCAATATTTGATACCCAATCCTGCCCTTTTTTGAGCCAGGTCTCAGTTATTGCCACAACATCATATTCCCATGTGGCTGTTTGTGCCTGCAGCTCACTTACCTTGTTTACTACGTTTCGTGCGTTCACATACATACACTGTAAACCCATCTTAGACCATCCTATATTCTCTTAGTTTGACCCCACCTAATACCTTACTATTTCTTTACTGCTCTCTGCCTCTCTGTCCTTTGAGCACTTTATTTCCCGTTTCTAATGTTACATCCTGGTGCCCACCCCCCTGCCACATTAGTTTAAACCCTCCCCAAGAGCACTAGCAAACCTCCCCGCGAGGATATTAGTTCCGGCCCTGTTGAGGTGTAACCCGTCTGGCCTGTACAGATCTCACCTCCCCCAAAACCAGTCCCAATGCCCCAGGAATCTAAAGCCCTCCCTCCTGCACCATCACTTCAGCCATGCATTCATCTGTGCTATCCTCTTATTTATATACACACTAGTGCGTGGCTTCCTGAAATCTGCCTGCAAGACCTCATCCCTCTTTTTCTACCTATGACGTTGGTACCGATACGGACCACGACCATTGCCTGTTCAACCTCCTACCTCAATGTTCTGCAGCGGCACGGTGACATCCTTGACCCTGGTACCAGGGAGGCAACATACCATCCTGGAGTCACGTCTGCGGCCGCAGAAACACCTGTTCTGCTCCCCTAACAATCGAATCCCCTACCACTCTTTTTTCCTCCCCACCCTGTACAGCTGAGCCACCTGTGGTGCTGCAGACTTGGCTCTGGCTATACTCCCCAGAGGAACCCTTGCCAGTACTTGGAACCGAATACTAGTTGGGGAACTCCTGCACTACCTGCCTGGTACCCCCCTTCTGTCTGGTGGTCACCCATTCCTTTTCTGCCTGCGCACTTTGTATCTGCGGAGTGACCACCTCCTGAAATGTGCTATCCACGAAGCTCTCAGCCTTACGGATGTACCGCAGTGACGCCAGCTGCCGCTCAAGCTCCAAAACCTGGAACTCGAGCTCCTCCAGTTGACGACACTTCCTGCACATGTGGTTGTCCAGGACACAGGAAGCATCCTGGAGCCCTCATTTGCCACAGGATGTGCATTCCACAGGACTGAGCTGCCGTGCCTTTACTTAATAGACTATTAACTAGAAACACTTACCAACTACTCGCCAATCAGCTCCTTCCCTGGTTGTGACGTCACTTTAGCTGTTTTGCAGTTGTTGCTTTTGTTGTTTTCGCTGGAGGTCCTCCCCTTCACTGCCACCGCTGCTCCAGTCTGGGCCTCCTGCTCGATTTATACTCCGCCTCCTTCAAACGATTATTTTTACTTTTAATTTTGTGTTTTAATTAGTTTAGTTTGTTATTAATTCAATAAAGTTATAGTAGTTAATACTCTCCCAGTTCTGAATTTAATCCACTTACCTAGAGAGCAAAAGAGCTGTAATACTCACCAACCAATCATGTACATGCTGTCCTGTGACGTCACTCCTTGTTTTTTTGTTGTTTTTAATGTTGCCACTCGGCTCCCTTTAAGCTGCTGCTGCCGCCGCCGCTCCCGCTCCAGTCCGCACCGTGTCCTGGGCCTTCTCCGGTGCT
The DNA here is from genome assembly GCF_052327205.1 of Somniosus microcephalus. NCBI lineage: Eukaryota > Metazoa > Chordata > Chondrichthyes > Squaliformes > Somniosidae > Somniosus > Somniosus microcephalus. Next base: position 165,475,075 of record NC_140989.1, on the reverse strand, counting down.
CCCTTTAAGCTATTACTCCTGCTCCAGTCCGCACCGTGTCCTGGGCCTTCTCCGGTGCTCCCTTTTAAGCTGTTATTCCTGCTCCAGTCCGCACCGTGTCCTAGGCCTTCTCCGGTGCTCCCTTTAAGCTATTACTCTTGCTCCAGTCCGCACCGTGTTCTGGGCCTTCTCCGGTGCTCCCTTTTAAGCTGTTACTCCTGCTCCAGTCCGCACCGTGTTCTGGGCCTTCTCCGGTGCTCCCTTTAAGCTGTTACTCCTGCTCCAGTCCGCACCGTGTCCTGGGCCTTCTCCGGTGCTCCCTTTTAAGCTGTTACTCCTGCTCCAGTCCGCGCTGTGTTCTGGGCCTTCTCCGGTGCTCCCTTTAAGCTGTTACTCCTGCTCCAGTCTGCGCTGTGTTCTGGGCCTTCTCCGGTGCTCCCTTTAAGCTGCTATTCCCGCTCCAGTCCGCGCTGTGTCCTGGGCCTTCTCGGGTGCTCCCTTGCCTCCGCTGCCACTGCTCCTGCTTCTGCTCGGGTCCGTGCTGTTTTGGTGGTTTTGGTTGATGGATGAATGCTGGGCAGGACACTGAGAACTCTTTTTTTTTTTAAACATGGTGCCTTGGGATCCTTTACATCCACCAAAACAGGCAGGCTTGGATTAATGTCTTATCTGGAAGATGGCATCTCAGACAGTGCTGCACTGGGAGTGTCAGCCTAGATTATGTGCCCAAATCTCTCGAGTGGGGCTTGTACCCATGACCTTTTAACTCTGGCGAGTTTGCTATTCAGTGAGTCATGTGGCGCGAACAATTTAACTTTCTAAAATGTTTGGTTAAGTGAGCCATTATTTTGATAGCTAGCTTTATAATGCTAAGGTCAGTTAGACCTTATTTAAGTGCCTTTTGATCTTTGTGTACATTGGCGCAAGTATCCATACAAATTCTAGAGTACTTGGAATGGAATCAGCACCCAATATTCTCTCCATCACACAGTCTTCCCATAGCAGTCGGTGCCCACCCCAGTTTCAGTGAACAACGCGGCATCCATTTTTTTCTTATGATTCTGTGAAGCGCCTTGGGCCGTGTCTCTCCATTAAAGGCTCTGTATAAATGCAGGTTGTTTTGTCGTTAGTAAGACCATTTAGCAAAGGCTGATTTTAAGTGACTACAAACTGGTTGCCAGAACTGTGCTATCTGGGACATTGAAAATATGCCTACAGGTGCTGAAAAGATACTTCTATCTGTGATTTAGGAAAGTGTTTGCGCTCTTTACTCATTGCAGCTAAAATTTTATGGGAATCACAAAAAATTATAGGTGACACAAGACGAAGAGCTCATTTCTGCAGGCACACTCTGTTCTCAGTGGACGAAGGATCCCATTCTCTGCACCTACTCATTTGAAATGATTTGCACCCTGATCCCACAAAAACTCAAGTTTGAAATTGTGTTTACCTGTGCAATATTCCAGCAGGATGTGTAATAAAATATTAGTGACCAAAGAAGTCGTGTGTATAGAATTGTTGCACTGCTGCAGTAAAGGTTCTGAGGAACTCAGTGCACCAAATCTAACCCAACAGCCGGTACGTTTGGTAGGTGCTGTTTTATGACTATCTTTCAGAATGTCATGCTTATTCAGTGAAATAAAGGCCATTGTGTTGGAACACAGCTATCAATGATCATATCAATAACTATTCTCAAGAGTAGCGATGCCGGAGTGTAAATGTCTGATAGAATTTTACTTTTTTTAAAAAAAAACCCTGCTTTACAATTCTGGGCTCATCATGGGGGATGGCAGTGAAAGCTCTCCCACTTTTGCAATCTTGTCAAGTCTCACTCATTAAAAGTGTGAAGGTCCAGCTCCCCAGTCTCCTGTCACTCTGCTCGCCAAACTCCTGTCACTCTGCTCCCCAGCTCCTGTGCTCTGCCCTGTCACTCTTCACACCAACCCCCCCCCCCCCCCCCCCGTGACTGCTCCCGAGCTCCCTGTGACCGATTTCTCCCCGCCTGTACCTAACCTCTTAACGCCGTGCCTTTTGCAGCTTGTGCCCCTCGCTTCATTCGCCCTGCTCCCCACCACCCAGTAAAGTACCAGTCACCATTTACGCAACCATGTATTGAGAATCTTAAGGCGAACAGCGGTGCGCGACTGATGCAGGCCGTAGCCGGCGCCTGGATTGTTGGGCCGAGGCATTGTCTGAGTGAGGGTGTGGTGGATAGCGGTGGTGAGTAAGAGTGTGGTGCTATCTTTCAACAGCTGGAAAGCCTGGTGTAGAAGAACAAGGTGTCGAATTTAATTTCATTGCTCCCCAGCGACATGATGTAAGGGTAGAGGACTGAGGTCGAGTATGTCAGGAAAAGAGGAGTTCGTTTGTGGAGAATGCTGCTGGGTGCCTGATGAGTAATTGGAGGCGATGACCTGGATGGTGTGCAGAGTAAAGGGTGCTTGTAACAAAGCAAATAGAAGCTGTGTGGACCAAAGTGAATACTGGGCAGAGCATTGCATTTGTCCTGTATCTGGCTGTTAGCAACTGCTTGAGATTTCTTGCGCTTTGATTGCCCATCAGATGTGCCACTGTTGTAACGCACCAATAACTAACCGCTAGTTTATATGTATATTTTTGCCAAAAGGCATAACTGAAGTGTGGTGTGTGACTAAATGGGTAATAGTGTAGGAAAAGAAATGTCATGTATTATTTGAAAATTCATAGAGGTATCTCAGTCTGTAACTTTGGGGGAAAGGGACTAATGTTTTTTATGAAACAAAAACAGAAAATGCTGGAAACAGTCAGCGGGTCAGTCAGCATCTGTGGAATGAACGTTTCAGTGTGGACCCTTTGTCAGAACTGTAAGAAATTACAGATGAACAGCATTTAAAAGGAAACAGAACAAAGGTAGCAAGGAGCGAAAGCAAACACATATGCATGCACATACACACAAAGTAGAATATCCTGCAAAGTGCTTCAGTGGAAAGCAGTAGATGGTTAAATGGCTGAAGTGATATTGCTATGAGACAATTGGATACATAAGAGACATTTACGTGACACAGCAACTGAGTTAGTGGGGAGCAGGACAGATAGAATTAGAAGCAGGACAAATTGGCAAAGAGGACTAGGGTCCAGGAGGCCTGGGAGCAGAGAAAAGCAGACCGACGCCATGGGTTCAGACCGCCCCATCAACACTCTATTCTGACAGAGCTCCCCTGCCCCAGGCACCAACTTGCTCCCTTCCTCCCCACTCCCCCTCATTCTGTAGTCCCTGGAAACACCAGCTGAAGCTGGGATCTATAGTTAAGGTCTGAAGATATTAAAGCCACCATTAAGACCAGAGGGCTGCAATGGGCCTTACAGAAAGACAAGATGCTGTTCCTCAAGCTTGCATTGAGCTTCTCTGGAAGAGTGCAGTAGGCCAGGGATGGAGGTCAGAGTGGAACAGGGAAGCAACAGGGAGTATGGGCCCGCACTTGTGGACAGGTGGAGGTGCTCAGTCAAATGGTCACCTAATCTACATTTGGTCTCCCTGATGTAAAGGAGATTGCACCAGGAACAGAAAATATGGTTTACTAGGTTAGACAAAGTACACGCAAATTTCTGTCTTGCCCGGAAGGCATATTTGGGGCCATGAACTGTGGTGCAAGGTGAAAGACAAGTGTTGCGTGGTTTTTATGACTCCTTTTGCATTTAAGAAAATGCCAAAGCAAGAGGTGTGAAATACTGTACTCTTTAAAAGCAAAATGGCCAAATTCAGTCTGGAATGAATATATGTAGGTAATAATTGAAATGCAGCAGAATAAACCCATCATAACCTGGAAAGGATATGCGTACATCATATTCAAGTAGTCTTTCTCACTAAAATGATCAAGGACAGGGCGTCCACTCACTGTGCAGCTCTTCATCATCTCTCACGCCAGACCCAACTGTGCATTGTTGTGTGGCATATGGTTGTTGTACTACCTTTGCCTTGTCCACTCCATCTAACCTTAGTGAACAAATAAGTCAATTGTGAGCCTCCAAGGGTCCTTTGTTACTATTACATCCATCTATCTGCCATCATAATATTACAAAAAGTGTCTGTGTATTTCTCGACCGCCAAATCGCACAGCCCCTTATCATACTCCTCAATCACAATTGTAGGTAAACCTTTTCTAGTATTTCATGTACCCAATTAACTCATATGAAGTGTAAAGTACCCAGTCTGTGCCTGCTCTTGTAGCCACATGGCTGCTGCAGTTAATCTTCTAGTCAACCCGGGACCGTCTTTCCTACCACCCCCGAGGATGTTGATGGTGGGGGGGCTCTGATGCTAGTGCCATTGAAAGTCAAAGGGAGATAGTCTTTGAAAGCATCACGATCGTCATTGCCTGAGACTTGGGTGGCCTAAATGTTACCTGCCACTTGTCAGCCTGATCCAAGCCTGGATGTTATAGGCATGGGCTGCTCCATTATCTGGGACATGAATAAATACTGGAATCGCCAGCAAGCGGCTCCACTCCACCTTATGATGGAGGGAAGGTCATTGATGAAGCTGTTGTTTGGGCCAAGGACACTTCCCTGAGGAACTCCTGCAGTGATGTCCTGGGGCTGTGATTGACCTCCGATAAACACAGAATTTGTTCATCCCTGTTTGGCAAAAAAATAAAACAAAAAAGGTGATTCGACATTGGCTAACAAGGGAAATTAGGGATAGCATAAGATCCAAGCAGAGGACATATAAATTGGCCAGAAAAAGCAGCAAACCTGAGGATTGGGAGTAGTTTAGGATTCAGCAAAGGAGGACAAAGGGATTCATTAAGAGGGGGAAAATAGAGTATGAGAGTAAGCTTGCAAGGAACATAAAAACTGACTGCAAAAGCTTCTATAGATATGTGAAGAGAAAAAGATTGGTAAAGTCAAGCATAGGTCCCTTGCAGTCAGAATCAGGGGAATTTATAATGGGGAACAAAGACATGGCAGACCAATTAAATACATGCTTTGGTTTTGTCTTCACAAAGGAGGACACAAATAAACTCCCAGAGCTGTTGGGGAACATAGGGTCTAATGAGAGGGAGGAACTGAATGAAATCAGTATTTGTAGGGAAATCAACGGGATTGCAGGCCGATAAATCCCCAGTGCCTGATAATCTACATCCTAGGGTATTTAAGGAAGTGGCTCTAGAAATAGTAGATGCATTGCTGGTCATCTTCCAAAATTCTATAGACTCGAACAGTTCCCATGGATTGGAGGGTAGCTAATGTAACCCCACTATTTAAAAAAGGTGGTAGAGAAAAAACGGGGAATTATAGACCGGTAAGCCTGATATCGGTAGTGGGGAAAATGCTAGAGTCCATTATAAAAGATGTAATAGCAGAGCACTTGGAAAACAGTGAAAGGATCGGACAAAGTCAACATGGATTTACAAAAGATAAATCATGCTTGACTAATCTACCGGAATTTTTTGAGGATGTAACTGGTAGAATAGATAAGGGAGAACCAGTGGATGTGGTATATTTGGACTTTCAGAAGGCTTTCGATAAGGTCCCGCATAAGAGACTAGCGTGCAAAGTTAAAGCACATGGGATTGGGGGTAAGGTACTGACTTGGATAGAGAACTGGTTGGCAGACAGGAAGCAAAGAGTTGGAATAAACGGGTCTTTTTCCGAGTGGAAGGCAGTGACTAGTGGGGTACCGCAGGGATCGGTGCTAGGACCCCAGTTATTCACAATATATATTAATGATCTAGACGAGGGAACTAGATGTAATATCTCCAAGTTTGCAGACGACACAAAGCTGGGTGAGCGTGTGTGCTGTGAGGAGGATGCAGAGAAACTCCAGTACAATTTGGACAGGTTGGGCGGTATGGCAGATGCAGTATAATGTGGATAAATACGAGGTTATCCACTTTGGTGGCAAAAACAGGAAGGCAGATTATTATCTGAACGGCAATAGATTGGGAAAAGGGGAAGTGCAATGAGACCTGGGTGTCCTTGTGCACCAGTCGCTGAAGGTAAGCATGCAGGTGCAGCAGGCGGTTAAGAAGGCAAATGGTATGTTGGCCTTCATAGCGAGAGGATTCGAGTACTGGAGCAAGGATGTCTTGCTGCAGTTGTACAGGGCCTTGGTGAGACCACACCTTGAGTATTGTGTGCAGTTTTGGTCACCTTATCTGAGGAAGGATGTTCTTGCCATGGAGGGAGTGCAGCGAAGATTCACCAGACTGATACCTGGGATGGCAGGAATGACGTATGAAGAGAGATTGGGTCGATTAGGCTTATATTCGCTAGAGTTTAGAAGAATGAGAGGGGATCTCATTGGAACTTATAAAATTCTAACAGGACTAGACAGACTAGATGCAGGAAGGCTGTTCACGATGGCGGGGGAGTCCAGAACCAGGGATCACAGTCTAAGGATAAGGGGTAAGCCATTTAGGACAGAGATGAGGAGGAATTTCTTCACCGAGAGTGGTGAACCTGTGGAATTCTCGACCACAGAAGACAGTTGAGGCCAATTCATTAAATATATTCAAGAAGGAGTTAGATATATTTCTTAAAGCTAAAGGGATCAAGGGATATGGGGAGAAAGCAGGTACAGGGTACTGAATTTGGACGATCAGCCATGATCGCATTGAATGGCGGAGCAGGCTCAAGGGGCCGAATGGCCTACTCCTGCTCCTATCTTCTGTGTAACCATCCTCCTTTGTGTCAAGTATGATTCTGGCCATTGGAGGGTTTTCCTTTTGATCCCTATTGGGCTGAATTTTGTTCTCCTTGGTTGAATGCTGGCCTGATGTTGAGGGCAGGTGCTACTCTCCTCCTCTGGCATTCAGCTCTTATGTCCATGCAGTCTGGAGCTGAATGTTTTTGGCAGAACCTGAGCAGAGCATCGGTGAGCAAGATATTGGTGAGGAAGTGTTGCCTAATGGCACTATTGATGACTCTTTCCATCACTTTGTTGATGATTGGAAGGAGCTCAATAGGGAGTTAATTGGCTGGGTTAGATTTATGCTGTATTTTATGGATAGAACCTGGGCAGTATCCCACATTGTTGGGTAGCTGCCAGTATCACAGCTGCACTGGAATAGCTTGGCTAGGGGAGTGCTGGCATTCTGGCACATCGGTCTTCAGCTATACAGTTCAGATGTTGTCAGGGTCCATAGCCTTTGCTGTGTCTATTGCACTTCAGCTGCTTTTAACATCACATGGTGTGAACCAAATTGACTGGACACAGGCATCTATGTTTGTGGGGACATCGGGACGAGATCAAGTTGAATCAGCCAATTAGCACTTTTGGTAAAAACACTTGGCAAGACTTCAGCCTTGTCTCTTGCCCTCACATGCTGGGCTCCTTCACAGTTGAGGATCGGGATGTTCATGAAACCTCCTTCTCCCGTTTGTTGCCTTGGTTGTAAGTTGCTTCCTTGCTTTGATTTGCTCACAATGTAATGCAGGGCTAGTCTGGATAGCCATGTTCTTCAGGGCTTGGTACTACTTAGCTACTCTATGTTCTCTCTCCCCTCTCCCTTCTCCCCTCCTCTCTTCTCACCTCCCCACCCCCCCCCCCCCGCCCCATCTCTTCTCTGCTTCCCCACGCCTTCTCTTCTCTCCTTCCTCGCCCCCTTCTCTCCTTCCTCGCCCCCTTCTCATTCCTCGCCCCTCTAGCCTTCCACCTGCCACTCATTTTTGGCTGTTCTGTTCCTTGCCTCAAACTTCGCTGCCCCTCTAAGTCTGCTTTATTTTACGGCAGATCTCTTCTCTTTTCTCTCTTCCTTTCCCGTCCCGTCCCCCCACCCAACCCAACTCTACCTTCCCTACCTGGCCTCCACACTCATTGCATGGCGTCCAGCCTTCTTATATCTGCCTTCTAACCCCGCACGACTGCACCTAGCCTGGACTCCTCGAATGCCACGTCACTGGAGGTTGACTAGTCTTATTTTATAAGATTATTTATCTAAAGTATGTGTGTGTACATATATGTAAGTGTGTGTATAACAACAACAATAATACTTGCATTTATATAATGCCTTTAACGTTGTAAAATATCCCAAGGCACTTCACAGGAGCGGTATCGAACAACATTTGACATCGAGCCACATAAGGAGCTAATGGGTCAGGTGACCAAAAGCTAGGAGGAGATAATTGTGTGTGTGTGTTTAAAATATGTCCATATATATTTTTGTGGTACAGTGAATAAAACGTAATAGTCCAGTTGTGGCCTTACCAGTACAAAATGAAGCCTTAGCATAATTTCTTTTTGAGCTACTGTCTTGCTAGTCCTGTAATTTGGATTAAGCTAGCCAACTAAAACAAGCAAGCCATTTTTTGCGGTTATTCTGTTCAGATTAAGTGAGTTAAAATTAAGTGGAGTCGACTGCATATCCCATCAGATTACTAAATTGCTTTGCCACATTGTTTTGACCAAGAAAATTAGTTCATGATTATTCCCTGTTCCTGTGCTGATTCATTGTATACTTACAGCTCTCAATTTTCAGATTTGTGTTTACCTTCTATTAGGGTTTTAACTTCATAGAATCATACAGCACAGAAGGAGGCCATTTGGCCAATCATGCCGGCTCTTTGAAAGAGCTGTCCAATTAGTCCCACACCCCTGCTCTTTCCCCATCGCCCTGCAATTTTTCCCTCCAAGTATTTCTCCAATTTCCTTTTGAAAGTTACTATTGAATCTGCTTCCACCACCCTTTCAGGCAGTGCATTCCAGATCGTAACAACTCGCTGCGTAAAAAAATTTCTCCTCATCTCCTCTTTGGTACTTTGCCATTTATCTTAAATCCGTGTCCTCTGGTTACTGACCCTCCTGCCAGTGGAAACAGTTTCGTATTATCCAAAAAAAATAATTTTGAACACCTATATTAAACCTCCCCTTAACCTTCTCTGCTCGAAGGAGAATGATCCCAGCTGCAGTGCCCAGCAGTTCTGTGTTTTCTCAGCATGAAGATTGTTAGTGTCTTGTGAAATATGCGTTTGCTTCCTGTGTAATTGCAGTGTGCTGTGTTATTGGCGTTGGTCAATTCTTTACGGATTTTTTGTGGTTTGTGTACTTGCTGGGGAATTGGGCGGGCACTCACCAAATAATGTAAATTAGACATGAGGCAGCAGTGAGTGGGAAATTAAATTCTAAAAATGGGTTACTTAAAATACAATAAACTTTGGAGTTCTATTGCAGTTGTAAAGATGAGAGAGAAAATAGCTTTTGTAGATATCTTGCCTTTTATTTCCAGTCTGGCTTGTTAAGTCTGTGAGTTGTTGAAGTAATTAATACTCAGACTTAATCAGTAACATTAAAACAGGTCTTTACTGGTTGGAGGTAGGGACTATTCTGAATACAAGATTACTGCACAGTGCTTATATACTGGTGTGTTCACCCCCGGTATTACGTCTACAGCAGCCTGAGAAAGTAGTACATCTCTTAAGGTGGAACAGGTTACATACACAACACTCCTCCCTTCTTAGCTTTATGGTCATCCCCCCCATTTAACATAACGTAATAACATATATACATATATAACTTCATGTTTAACGTAACATATCACAGATTCAGTCTCTGCGGAAAACAGTTCACAGATTCAATCTCTGTGGTGTAGTCGGTTCACGTTACTCATTCAATAGTCCTTTCATGGATTTAACAGCTTGAACTTCCGAACTGATTTGGCTCCGTTCGGAGGGACCACGTGTGTGATCTGGTAGAGGTGATAATGGTTCAGATGGGTCATCTTCTGTTTTTACTTTTCCTTTTCTGCTTCTTGGAGACTCTCTGGGCTCCATTGTCAGCTGCCAGCTGCATGCGCAGTTCCTCCTTCTCTTCCTCCTGTTTCCGTCGTAGAGCCAGCTTCTCCCGATGTTCCGTAGACTTTTGGTGCTCCTCCATGATTTCTGCACTTTGGGAGTCGAAGTTACAAGCTGGGCAGGACAGGACATCGTAATATTCGGTGTCGTTCACCAGGTCATGGTAATATTCGGTGTCGTCCTGAGCTAGACCAGTGAGAGGGTCGTCTATTTCCTCCATACCCAGCTGGACGTTAGCCAGCTCTTGTTCCAAATCCAGACATCTTTCCTGAAGAGACTTCTTCATGTGTACCTCTGCATCCAGCTTTTTCTGGGCTTTCAGCAAGTCGTTTACTAGTGACCTCATTTGTGATTTTAATACTTCAACTTCCTTTGGAGATTGATTGATCGGACTATGCAATCCCTCTACCGGAGCAGCTGTTTCAGCGGTCTGTTGTTCTACATTGACGTGAGTCAGCGTACTTTTGGCATCCAATGGCTGCTCTGTTGCAGTCGTTTCAGTCTGTGTCGTCACATCAGCCATCTCAATGACTTTTGAGAGCTCCGAACCCTTTTCCTTTGAAGATCGCAGCTCGTGTTCAAGTTTTTCCCATTTCAGAGTCTTGTCCCTCAGCATATGAAGGAGTTGGCTGACCGTTAACTCTTCTGACACCAGATTATGGCACGCACCTTCAGAACCTGAATCAGCTTTGATTCGTTCGGCCTCCTCGCGCAGATGGTTGGTGTGCTCCTGCTCCATTTTCTCCATCAGTTGTTTCTGTTGCCTTTCCAGATTCTCCCACTCTGTCACAAAGAACTTTTTTATTTCATTCATCTCTTGCTCAAAACGGCGAATCATTTGTTCTAATTGCTGTTGTAGTTTGAAATGGAGTTGAGTTCGAGCCCTGTGTCCCTCAAAAATGTGCATATCAGTAGACTTGACAGACTCAGAATTCTCTGTTAAACTATGTTGTTGTTGCTCAGTGGAATTCTGTGCTGAAACTTTGTCTTTTGCACATGGGTTGGTCTTACCATCATCAGTTCTAGAGTCTGGGCTGATTATCTGCACCGAGTTCTCACTCTTTATGGCTTTTAGCGAATGCCAGTCCATATTTATGTTTCTAAACCACTCCCGGCCTAGTAGTGGTGGACCTCCCTCCGGTAGCACATATAAGTCCATTATTTGACTTCCTTCGCCCTTGTTGGCCACTGCAACCTTTATTGTCCCGATGGGGTACACTCTCTGCCCCGTGTAGGTTGTCAATATAATCTCCGTATCCTGTAGGGGAATATGTTGGAATAACCTTCTGTAATCTTTCTTATTCATGACCGACAATGCTGATCCAGTGTCCAATTCCATTTTTACTTGGACTCCTTCTATCTGAAGAGTAACCCAAATTGTCTGGAGGTCTGCACCCTTACCAACGTTGAGTATCCTTAAGCTAGCCAGTTCAATACTGCTTGCGTCTGATCGGACTCCTGTTCGGCCACCTTGTGTACCTTTGCGTATTTCCCTTGCGGTGACTTCTTGTTGCTGGTCTTCTTCGCTGACCTGCATACTCTAGCTATATGTCCAAGCCTACCACAAGTTCTACATTCTTGGTTTTTAAACCAACACTGGTTCTGATCATGCGTTGTCTTTCCACAACGATAACATTTAACAGAACTCACACCCAATTTGTGTGCACTGAGCTCTGGTGACCGTAGCTGCATTACTGCCGTGCCTCTCGCTGCGGCTTCGTGTGCTGCTGCCATAGTGACCGCCTTCTCAAGCGTCAGCTCATTCTCCTCGAGCAGTCGCTTTTGTGTATCCTGTTTAAATAAACCACACACAAATTTGTCGTAGTGCATCTGTCAGTCCCGTTCCAAACTGGCAATATTTCGCTAATTTACGCAATTCCAGCAAATATTCAGCATTGCTTTCATGCTGCAGCTGCCTTCTGTCGTAAAATTTAAATCGTTCCGCTAGCATCAGCGGCGTGGGGTTTAGATGATCTTTCAGGACAGTAACAATCTCATCGAACGTCTTATCTGCCGGTTCATCTGGTGATAACAGGTGTTTCAATTGCCCGTATGTCTTCGCACCCATTAAATTTAATAATGTTAGTGCTTTATCAGCCTCACGAATTTTATTGGCCTTACAATAATTTTTAACTCGTTCAACATATATGGCCCAATCTTCGATGTCACTATCAAAGTTGCTAATATTCCCATGTTTAGGCATTGTAGTACTTTATCAGATTTGCAATTTCTCAGATTTTTTTAATTTTTTTTTTACTGCTATCCAAGATGGCGGCTTCCCGCTCTTGCCGTCGTCCTCCGCCCACAAAATGGCGGTTTTCCCGCACTTGGCGGTCTTCACCCGTCCCCCGACGCCGTCTCCCTTCAGCCCCCGAGTGCGGCCCTTATCTTCGCCGCGATCGCCCGAGTGCGGCCCTTATCAGGAGATGCGATCGCTCTGTTGAAACGCCTCCCGCTCGAAGCGGCTCTCGCGCCCTATTTCTCCGGCTCCCCCAGCCCCGTTCGTGCGGCCAACGCGGTCGACTGCCTGTCGCGTCGCTGCCCGGCTCAGACAACGGCTTACCCACCACCAAGCTGGAGAAGAAGGTGACGGTTGCCGATGGAGGCTCCGAGGTCAGGATGTCTTCCAGTGGGGTGGAGAGGGTGGAAACCTCTCTGCAACGTCCTGGCTGTGGACGAAGCTGCCGTGGAGTGACTGCCGCAGGGTCCGAATCAGACTCGTCGCCAGTGTTAAGTCTGTGAGTTGTTCAAGTAATTAATACTCAGACTTAATCAGTAACAATAAAACAGGTCTTTACTGGTTGGAGGTAGGGCCGATTCTGAATACAAGATTACTGCACAGTGCTTATATACCGGTGTGTTCACCCCCGGTATTACGTCTACAGCAGCCTGAGAAAGTAGTACATCTCTTAAGGTGGAACAGGCTTAAGCTCTCTTAAGGTGGAACAGGTTACATACACAACATGGCTCACCCCTCCTCTACTGCCTTCAACATCGACCACTCCATCCTCCGCGACTGTCCACCATTGTAGCACTGCACTCTCCTGGCTTCTCCATGTACGTCTGCAGTGTCAGCACTGATGTATCCCAGGGCTGCCTCCTTGGCTCCCTGCTCTTCAGCATTTACATGCTACTCTCAGTGACAATACCTGGAGGTGTGGGGACAACTACCTCCACTATTGATCTCTGGACTGTTGCCACTCTCTCCAGCTACCTGCCCAACATTGAGACTCGGATGATCCAAAACTATCGCCAGCTAAATGTCGACCAAACCAACGTAATCCGCTTTCGATCTTCTGACCACCTGATGCTTCACCTTGACTTACTGCTTGACTTTTGAGTTCAGCTTGCTTCCTTATATTTGTTCTGTTACCGTGCCTACTTCCTTTCACCTCTGCCCCTCCCCTTCCCCCTCCCTCTGAAACCCTATTCCATGACCTCTTCCCACTTCATAAAATGCAAGTCATCCAGAACACCGTGGCTGCATTCGGACCCATACTGAATGCTTCATACCTTCAACCTAATCACCACCGATGCCCTGTGTCCCAGAGAAGGAACTTTAAGAACCACGTCTCTTCAGGTGTCTCCATGGCCTTGCCCATCCCTACAGCTTTGGCTTAGTGCTGTCACTCTTGCCTCTGAGTCAGAAGGTCGTGGATTCAAGCCTCATTCCAAAGACAAGCACAAAATCTAGGCTTGAGCTTCAGTGCAGCACTGAAGGAGTGCTGCGCTGTTGGAGGTGCCGTCTTTCAGATGAGACGTTAAACTGAGGCCCCATCTATCCTCTCGGGTGGGCATAAAAGATCCCACGGCACAATTTGAAGAGGAGCAGGGGCGTTCTCCCTGGTGTTCTAGCCAACATTTATCCCTCATCCAACAGGTTGTCTAGTTATTTATTTCATTGCTGTTTGTGGGACTTTGCTGTATGCCAATTGGCTGACACTTTTCCTACATTGCAACTGTGACTACATTTCAAAAGTACTTAACTGGCTGTAAAACGCTTTGGAACGTGCTGAGCTTGTGAAAAGCGTGATATAAATGCAAGTTCTTCTTTATTTGTGCGATCTCCTTTAGTCCTGTGTCCCTTTGCTTAGCCACCATTCTGAGACACCAACGTACTTATCATCCCTTACTCTGCTCTACGTCAGCAACTGCTATGCCCCCACCCCTCTGGACCTCCGTCCCTCAGGCCTTGCACCTTATCACCTCCCTTCCAGCTTTCAAAGCCCCTTCAAGATCCCTTGCGTTGTGCCTTCCCTGACCCTTTAAGAGAGAACTGTTTTACAGCTCCTGTATACTGTAGTACCGGCAGTGACCACAACTGTATATAAAGCCGGAGCAGGCTTCTGTACGTCAGTCGTGAGATTACTCTACTCTAGTAAACACCTGTTGATTGTTAAGTTACAGCCTCTCTGTAGTTCTTGGGGAAACATCCTATTAAAAAATCACGGATCCAACAGTGGCGACGAGGTTGATTCGAATCTGCCTGCAACTCTGCATTTCCCGTCAAGGAGTTGCTCCGGGAGGACGGTGGAAGAAAGTCGAGGCCAGAAGCACGGGCGTCGACCACGAGCAACCACCCAGTCATCCGGCAGCAAGTGAACATTGCAGGAGTGGCTGTTGAGAGCCACGACGATCCAGCAACAGACGGGCAACAGGTGCAGCGCACACCCTTCCCAGACAGCGGGCGGCGGGAGCCGACCGACGGCGTAGAAAAGCCGAGCAGCATCGACGGGGTAAGAGAGAGGGTGAAGCGCACAGGGCGCGGCCGGGAGTTAAAGAACCGAGCGGCATCGAGGAAAAAACGAGAGAGAGAGAGGTGTTAAAGCAGCAGCCGGGTTCAGGACCGAGCGACGGGAAAGGTGCACAGGAGGATGCGCAGAGCACAGCCAGGGCTCAAGGGCTGAACCGCGTCCGTAGGGAGAGCGCGGGAGACACCATTTTTTTTGAAGCCGCAGCGGAGAAGAAGGGCGAGCGCGGGAAGGAAGGAAAGCGCGGGAGATGCCATTTTGTTCCAGCGGAGAAGAAGGGAGAGCGCGGGAGACGCCATTTTTGACAGTTAAATCACACCCAGGGATGCCGAAGAGTGGCAGTATCTCTACGTTCGACAATGAAGTCGAAGATTGGGCGACATATGTGGAACGTATTGAGGTGTACTGCAGGGCGAATGAAGTGCCAGATGCTAGGAAAGCACTGGTTTTGTTAAATTCCATGGGTGCAAAAATTTATGGGTTACTGCGAAACCTAATAACTCCAGAGAAGCCTGTGAATAAGTATTTCGAAAGCATAGTAGAAATCCTACAGGACCACTTAAACCCCACACCGCTGCTGATAGCAGAACGATTTAAGTTCCATAAAAGGAACCAACACAAAGACGAAAGCAATGCTGAGTACCTAACTGAACTGCGCAAGCTATCGAAACGCTGCCAGTTTGGAGTGTGACTAGCAGATACGTTAAGGGACAAGTTTGTGTGTGGGCTTCAAAGTGAAGGAACCCAGAAACGGCTTCTATCAGAAAAGGATCTTACGCTGGACAAGGCTTTCAGTATGGCATTATCACACGAAGCAGCCGCACGGGGTGCTGCAGAGATACAACGGAGACCGCAAGAATACGGCACCAATGAAATGTCATATGGAGCAGGGAAGTGTTATCGCTGCGGCAGAACAACACATGATCAGAAGGATTGTTGGTTCAAGGACTAAGTGTGCAGACAGTGTGGAAAAGCAGGACACATAGCAAGAGTCTGCAGGTCAGGGAAGAAAACCAACAGCAAGAAATCTCCACAGGAGAAGTACAAAAAGGTACATAAGGTGATGGACAGTAGTTCAGACGGACAGGGAAATGATAGACTCCGGAAGCAAGGAGCTGGGTTGTCTGAAACTACATAAGGTAACCAAAATGGAGGATCACCAGACTATCTGGGTCACACTCAAGATAGACGGAGTCCAAGTGAAAATGAAATTCGGCACTGGACCAGCCCTAACAGTCATAAACCAAAGGGACTACAAGCGGCTATTTCCACATATACCCTTGAAAGCTACAGAGATTGTCTTGAAGACGTACACGGGGCAAAAAGTCTACCCCAAAGGAAAAATAAGGGTGAAAGTGATATACAAAGGCCAGGAAATACCTAAACTGGACCTATATGTATTGCCAGATGGAGGACCACCACTACTAGGACGTGAATGGATCCGGAAGATGCAATTAGATTGGCATTCCATACAGGCACTGAAGGTTGAGGCCAAAAAGGATGACGACGCCACACCTGGACGACTGTCAAAAATGCTAACTGATGCAAAAGAAGTGTTCCAGGAGGGACTCGGAACACTAAAAGGCATAACAGCAACGATTAAAATAGAGGAAAATGCAAGTCCAAAGTTTTTTAAGGCCAGACCGGTGCCATATGCGATCCAACCAGCCGTTGAAGCAGAGCTGGAAGGGTTGGAACGTTCAGGAGTACTGTCCAAAGTAGACTGGAGCGAGTGGGCTACACCCATCATCCCTGTAATGAAGAAGTCGTTGAGTAATACGCCTGGGAAACCAAAGAAGGTCCGCATCTGTGGGGATTTTAAGGTGACAGTGAACCCAGTCGTTCACACGGTACAATATCCGCTTCCAAGGATTGAGGATATTTTCGCCTCGCTATCTGGAGTTAAACGCTTCACCAAAATTGATCTGGCCCAGGCGTACTTGCAAATGGAGGTAGAAGAAGCCTCGAAACAATACCTCACGATCAACACTCATAAAGATCTATCAATACAACCGACTGGTGTTCGGGGTAGCATCGGCTCCGGCTATTTGGCAAAGGGCAATGGATCAAGTCCTGCAAGGGATTCCAGGGACCCAGTGTTATTTGGATGACATCCTGGTCACGGGCGAAAATGACAGTGATCACCTCGCCAACCTGGAGAAGGTGCTCACTAGATTAAAGGAATATGGGCTACGAGCTAATCGCCACAAGTGTGAGTTTTTCCAGAAGCAGATCTCGTATTGTGGCCACATTATTGATGAAGGGTTACATAAGTCTCCTGAAAAGATTGAGGCAGTAGTCAAGGCTCCAGCACTGGAAAATGTGTCACAACTGAGGTCGTTCCTCGGGCTGGTAAACTACTACCATAAGTTCTTATCAAATTTGTCTACAGTGGTACACCCACTGAATACCCTACTGCAAATGGGGGTACCATGGAAGTGGAATGATAAATGTAAACGAGCTTTCCAGAAGTGCGAAGAATTGATCACATCAGAAGAGGTGTTGGCCCATTTCAACCCAGCACTACCAATTCGGTTGGCATGTGATGCATCACCCTATGGTATTGGAGCGGTGCTGTCGCACAAATTCCCAGATGGGTTGGAGAGGCCAGTAGCCTTTGCGTCTCGGTCACTAACCTCGGCCGAGCGCAACTACGCCCAGATCGACAGGGAGGCCCTCAGCCTAGTATGGGGAGTAAAAAAAATTCAACCACTATCTGCATGGGCAGAAGTTCACCTTGCTGACTGACCACCAACCACTTGTCTCCATCTTTAATCCTAAGGGCGGCGTTCCAGTGATGACTGCACAACGGTTACAAAGATGGTCCCTGTTTCTAGGGGCGAATCAATATGAAATAGAATATAAAGGCACGAAACAGCATGGAAACGCTGATGGGCTATCACGCTTGCCACTGCCTACTGTGGAGGAAGCACCAGCAGTGGACCCTATCGAGAGATTTTATTCATCAATAATTGAACGATTGCCAGTAACTAACGCGGATATAGAGAAGGAGACCCACAATGATCCGACACTGTCTCGGGTATATGATTTGACGGTGAGGGGATGGCCAACACATGGCGACTCACTGTTGCCAGCATTCTCATCCAGAAGAGAACAGCTGTCAGTATGCCAGGGGACAGTGATGTGTGGATCCCGAGTGGTGATTCCACCCAAGTTAAGGGAGAGAGTGCTCAATGAGCTTCACGAAGGGCATCTGGGAGGGGTAAAAATGAAAAGCCTTGCTCGGGCTTGTGTGGTGGCCGGGGATTGATCGACAAATCGAGGACCTAACCAAGAGCTGCTCAGGATGCCAGAAGGTCCAAAATGCACCACCAAATGCCCCTCTACACCCATGGGAGTGGCCCTCCTCTCCGTGGCAATGGGTGCATATTGATTTTGCTGGTCCATTCATGGACTCAATGTTCTTAATAGCAGTCGAAATGGCCTGAGGTGATAAAAATGTCCTCGACCACTACAGAGAAAATGATTGCAGTCCTACGGACCATATTTGCCAGGAACGGCTTGCCAGAGCAGATTTGCTCTGATAATGGACCACAGTTTGTGTCCGAAGAGTTTCGGAAATTTATGAGAAGGAATGGGGTAAGGCATTACACATCCGCCCCGTATCATCCAGCCACAAATGGATTGGCTGAGAGGTTCGTACAATAAAGGCCATGTGCGACGATGAAATTCCACTACAGCATAAGGTGGACAATTTCCTGTTAGCCTACAGAAATGCGACACATGCAGTTACCAACCAGACCCCGGCCATGATGTTCTTTAACCGAAGGTTGAGATCTCGTCTGGATTTGCTCAGACCAAATGTGCGAAGAAATGTTGAGGATAAACTATTCCAGCACATCAATGAGAAGCCGACAAGGAGCTTCAATGTAGGACAACCAGTCTTGGCCCGTGACTACCGAACAGAGAAATGGCAACCCGGAACGATATGCACACGGCAGGGGCCATTAATGTACACAGTGGATGTCGGGGAGAACATTGTGAGACGCCACGTCGACCAGATCTTAGCGTCACAGGAACGAGTCAAACCCATATCTCGCATACCTGGGGATGAACCCGACATACCGGTAGCATCTACCACAGAAACCGTAGCAGTGGAAACTGATGAACTAACCGACGAAAGGGGGCCAGAATCGCCTCCGCACCAAGAACAAGAACCTCGTGGAAGGCGCTATCCAGAAAGGATCAGGAAGCCGCCCCAAGACTGAATTTATAAATGGACTATTTTCAGTTAATGTTGCATGTTAAAAATGTTAATTGTTAAATGAATGTTATGGTACTGTTAATCTAAAAGGGGAGGAATTGTTGCGTATGTACCTTTTTAAGAGAGAACTGTTTTACAGCTCCTGTATACTGTAGTACTGGCAGTGACCACACCTGTATATAAAGCCGGAGCAGGCTTCTGTACGTCAGTCGTGAGACGACTCTAGTAAACACCTGTTGATTGTTAAGTTACAGCCTCCGTGTAGTTCTCGGGGAAACATCCTATTTAAAGAATCATGGATCTAACACTTTCCTCTCTCCTGAGGTGTGTTTTTCTATATGAAGACTGTTGCAGAAATGTAAATTTGCTTACCCACAGACGTTTGAGTGAATCACTTGAATTGCAACGAAGGAAAAGAACCTTGTCCTCGGGAAAATATTTTAAAATCTGTATATTAACACTGTCTTTGAAATACAAATGCACAGTATGTTACAAGTGTACCCATCCATCACAACAGGGAACTGACAGAAATTTATACCCGAATGTGATGAGGGACCGAGGATGGCATAGTAGTGGTATTAGGTTGTTAAAGGATGACCATCTAGAAATTATTTGTGTTGGACTTTAATTCATGGGCTGAACAAAGCAGCCAATAATGTGAAGACAGCTGTGGAACTGTCTTGAGGTTTGTACAGCACTGATCATCATGTGAGCATTGTTTTTAAAAAGTCAGATGACTTGTGCTACAATGAACATCAGCAAATTGGGACAGCTGGGGAATGAAGTTGAGCCGATAGATCATTTAGGAATGTCAAAAAAAATTAAATCACCATAGCAAAACAATGAGCATGGAGCAAGTCAAGGTAGCTGTGGATAACCAAACTGAGCATTGAAGAGCCAAGATAGCCATGGATTACCCATGAGCACTGAAGAGCCAATGTAGCTTTGGATAACACCAACAACTTACATTTATATAATGCCTTTAACGTCATAAAATGTCCCAAGGCGCTTCACAGGAGCGTTATCAAAAACAAAACTTGACACCAAGCCATATAAGGAGATGTTAGGGCAGATGACCAAAAACCTGGTTAAAGAGGTAGGTTTTAAGGAGTGTCTTAAGAGGCGGAGAGGTTTGGGGAGGGAATTCCAGAGCTTGGAACCGATGCAGCTGAAGGCATGGCCACTAATGGTGGAACGATTGAAATCGGATTTTGAACAGTAGCGGTGGAGGGAACAACTAATCTGTTGGACTTGATCACTGCAAAATATAGTAGTACTGGGGAAAAGATCAGCAGAAAGGTAGTCTTGCAGATTGTTGTCTTTATAATCTTAATTATCAACGGTCTTGGTTTTTAGGGGAATCGTGAATAAAATTGGACATTGTAGGGAGTCTCTGCACTCTTAGCAAAGAATCTAATAAACTCACTAGTAGTTAACAAACTGAGTTTAATGTACTAAAACTTTACAAAACAAGAAAATGCAGGAGAAGCTCTAAACAGGTCTATTCACTATCACTCCACACGAGGACTAGCTGGAAACGCCCTCTACCTCTGACGTCATGATGTCATCACGTTTCCCGCTGTTGGGACGTCACATGACCCACGTGATGACATCATCGCGTCAGATCGCGATTTTGTCGTATCAGTTGAACAGCAGCCTTCATTGCTCGGTTTTTTGTTGTAACGCATTAGACAGCGCTTTCAAAGTTTGCGATTCACTTTTCTTCGTTATACAACAGATTAATCTAGTGCAGTAGGTGAAAGGGTCACAAAGCTCACAGGAGCTGCAGGTATCATCCGACAGGTACTATAGCGTTGAGAGTATATGGGTTTCAGTGAATTGCAATGAAATTAATTAGAGGCATCAGTTCTTTCCAACTAGTCCAGTTGACCTCTATATTTGTAGTATAAAATTGCCCAAAAACTTGTACGTCCCTTACCTCAAGTTTTAGCAAAACTTTCTGTAAATATACTCACATCAATAATTAGTCGGATATTTCTACTGTGCGATTTTACATTTATTTGAACTTAGTGGAAGATTTCTTTCCCAAAATATGAACTCGTACAATTCTAAATTTACTGCGTTTTGGTAACTTGTAGAAAAGGAGATTCTGTTGACTAGTCTGGGTTTTAAACATGGTAACATTATTTTATCTACAAGCTATTTACTTAATGGGAATTACATGTCAAGTATGTAGTTGAAGTGAGAGTGTCCTATGGGTGGTCTTTTGAATGTTGGACTGCATTAAAAAGACAGAAGACCGTTAACTGCAAATATATATAAACTTTGAATAGATCAGCTGCATGGCAATTAGCAAGGATTCCCCTCCCATGTGGCGGTAACCTGCATTTGCTTCATTTTTGTCCTCGAGTTTATGGAGGTCCCTTCGGCTAAGGACTATTCAGTAAACATAGGTGGTAGTTAAAAATGTTTGAGGCACAGAAGTGGGAAAAGTACTTGCTTCACATCCCCCTCTAAAATCAACATGGCAGTGTTACACTTTGAATCTGTGGTATATACTGTGGATGCGCATGGCTGCAAAGGAATGTAGGTCTGATGAAGGCCATTCAGCTCCAGCAATTCACTGTTGGCCAGGTCCTACACTCTGCAATGACTATACTTTTGCAGTACTGATTGTGCTGTGTAAAATGATCAGTGAATATACATTTCAAGTGGCTGGAATTCTAGCCCTGGTTGTATTTGCTCTGCGATAAGTTTTGATCAAAACTAGATGAAGCATTGTCCAGATAGAATGTACGATTTATGATGATTGCATCATTTAAAAAAAAAACAAAAAAACAAAATGTATTCTGGGGATGCGGGTAACATCTCTGGTTACTGTGAGGAATTGCTGGCAGAGTGCTTTCTTTGAAGATAACAATGGTTGTTACAACTGAGTGGTTTGCTGTGCCACTTCAGAGAATCGCGCAGAGTCAATCAGACAGTGAGACCAGAGTCACGTGTACACACACAGTATACACAGTATCCCCACAGTGCAGATAGAGGCCATTTCGGCCCATCGAGCCTGCACCGACACATATCCCACCCTATCCCTGTAACCCCACGTATTTAATCCCCTAACATTAAGGGTCAATTTAACATAGCCAAATCAACCTAACCTGCACATCTTTGGACTGTGGGAGGAAACGGGAGCACCCGGAGGAAACCCACGCAGACACAGGGAGAATGTGCAAACTCCACACAGACAGTCGCCCGAGGCCAGATTTGAACCCGGGTCCCTGGCGCTGTGAGGCAACAGTGCTAACCACTATGCCACCGTGCCAGACCGGGTGGGGATGGCAAGTTCACTTGCCTGAAGGATATTCGTGAACCAGTTGGGTTTTTACAACAGCTCTCGTGGTCAAATTACCATATTTATTGAATTAAATTTCACAATTGGCCATGGTGGGCCTTGAACACTCAACCTGTGAGTTGCTAGTCCAGTACCACTACCATCCCTCAATCAATATATTCATATTTTTATTTAAAATATATTTGGGAGCTGTTTTAAGTGAATATTCTTTCATTAAATTTATGAATAAAATCTGTGGGTAATGTTTACATTCAACATTTTTTCTTCCCTACAGGATAACCTTTTGCCATCTGCCCTTCCAGAGTAAATGGTTGTATGTTGGCACAGAAAGAGGCAATGTACATATTGTCAACGTGGAGTCTTTCACACTCTCAGGCTACGTCATTATGTGGAATAAAGCCATCGAACTGTGAGTGCTTCATTCTTGTGCATGGTTGATAATGTTTCTCTCTTGGAAACCTCCTTTACACAGTATTATCAGGGTAATATGTGTGCTTGTTTACACATACAAGCTCAGCAAATTTTGTCAAGTTTTGATTACATCCCTAGCCCCAATACAGATGCTTTAATTTGGTGCGGAAAAGATGAATTATTTTTGTCAATTAGCTTTTCTTATTGTACATACAGGGTTAAAATCAGTTTCAATTAAAGGAATGGTGCAGTTGGCTAATATACATTAGACACAGTGTTTGTGATGTGGTTTAGGAAGGTTTTCATATGCAAATCTTTACCAGTATCATTGTTCTTAGATGAAGGAATTCCTCATGGCTCATCCAAAGTGTTTGAAACAGATCAGTGTGTTCTCAAGATGGAGGGGGGTGGGGGATGTGTGGTCAAGCCAATCAGTTCAAATACAAACATCCTATGTGTCCTTTAAAATTGATGTTTTAAATGGCAGCTCTGAGTCTTAGACACTTATTATTTTCTTTGTTCTGATCAAATTTCAAAGGATTTTGCAAGTGTATTTCAGGAAGGCCGAGGCCAGTTTTTTCAGCCCTGCTGAAGCTGTCAGAGAGCGAGAGAGAGGTAGGGAAGCTCTATGAAAGGTTAGCAGTGATTAACATGTAAAGTTATACTCAGAGACCCTGTTTCAATTCCAGTTTTCTATTGCGTTTTAGAGCAGAAAATGCACGTGCTATTTTTTATAGGTTTATCCGAGGAGGAATAGTTAAAGTTTGTATATGACTGTAAATCTTCTGTTTGTCTTTGCTACTGTTCACTTAACTACTCACTATTAAACCTGTTTAATTTATAGGCCATTCAGCCCCTCAAACCTGTTTCACCATTCAATTAGATAATGGCTGATCTGTACCTCAATTCCATTTACCCACCTTGGTTCCATAACCCTTGATGGTCATACCTAACAAAAATATTTCTCAGTTTTGAAATTTTCATTTGACCCCCAGCCTCAATAGCTTTTTGGGGGGGAGTTTTCCAGATTTCCACTACCCTTTGTATGAAGCAGTGCTTCCTGACATTATGCCTGAATGGCTGAGCTCTAATTGTTCTAGACTCCCCCGTCCCCCAACTCACCAGATGAAATAATTCTCTCTATCTACCCTGAACCCCTCAATTAGACCACCCTAATCTTATATACTGTAGGTTTGTGTCGTCCTCCAATGTGGATGTGCACAATTAGTGAGAAATTTTATCTATGTAGAAATGATAGATAATACTGGTTTTAGATGGCTGAGATGTTCAAAGGAAATAGCCAGTCACAAGAACACAGACTGAAAAGGGCCTCATTGCAGAAAGGATTGAACCTTTGTTCAGAAGCTCAGCTACGCGCCAATAGTTTTTTTTAATGACTTGAGTTGAAACCTTGCTTACACTTTGTTTGTACAACTCATGCCAATTGTCCGACTTCTTTGAGAAGTAAGCAGGAACTCTGTTGGGCAGATGGGGAAGTAAATTTTTAAAAATCACCAATAGGTACAATATCCAACGTGGTCAAATTTATTTGGGGGATTGGATTGGTCCATGGTAGCTATGTGAATGGATATTATCATGGACTAATGAATGTTCTTGTTTTCTGTTTCCTCATAAAAACACCTTTTTCCAAGTTTCCTTTGACCCCAAAATAGTATTCCAACATAAACATCAAATACATAAGAGCAGAAGTAGGCCGTTCAGTCTCTTGAGCCTATTCCGCCATTCAGTTAGATCATGGTTGATCTGTACCTCAACTCCATTTACCCGCCTTAGCTCCATATCCCTTGATACCCTTACCTAATAAAAATTAAGCCTCAGTCAGAGGGCTATGTGGCGAAAACATTTCGCAGGCATTCCTGAAATTAAATGGCCAATTAAATTTTCCAAATTGTGGCCTTTTTTTGTTATGCAGGTTGAACGTCCCAAATCCGGAGTTCCGGACTCCGGGACGATTAGTGGCAGGGGTCCGGAATCCGTAAAATGTTCCGGAATCTGGACATCCTGAGGGAGGCTTACCAAAAACCGGAAATAGCGCAACTGGGGCCCAGGCATTTCCGGACTCGGCACGTGTTTCTGATGTCCGAAGTCCGGAAATATTGCAACCTGGGCTCGGGTGTTTCCAGATTTCGGACATCTGAAACATGTTCCGAAGTCTGGAAAAACCCAAAAACCGGCTCGGCCTCAGTCCCGAGGTTGCCGGATTCAGGACGTTCTACCTGTACTACAAATGTTTTTAGCTAAGCACACTGGCCCGAAAGAAGGAAAATGGTGGCCAAAAGAAGTATAAGGAGATTATTTAGTTGGTTTCGTGTGATATTTTGAGGCCGTAATCTTTCAGGTGTGATAGTGGGCGCGTGCAAGATCTTTAATTACCTGCATAGATGGACAAGATCTTGTCTCACACAGAACAGTCAAAAGAAATAGATAGTGTCTCTAATGTGTTCTTGGGCTCCTCTCTCGTGCTTTTTTGGACTGTAGTAATTTATATGTTTGCATGAAGTATACTGCCCAGGCGCGCAGGAACTAGAACACTAGAATTCCAGTTACTGGCAAGCTACTTGGTCTACAGGGCACTCCTTTCGAAGGTCCTTGAACTTGTTGTCGCCTCCCAGATCTGTGCCCTTCTCTCCTGCAACTTCTTGCAATCAGGCTTCCATTTCTTACACGGCATCGAAATGGCCCGAACCAAAGTCATAAATGACATTCTCTGTGATTGTGATAATTGTGCATTGTGCCTACTCAACCTCTCTGTAACCTTTGACACAGTTGACCACACCATTCTCCTCCAATGTCTAGTGCAGTGGGACTATCCTCGCTTAGTTCTGCTATTACCTATCTGATCTTAGCCATAATATCTCTACCAATGGATCCATCCTAGGTCCCTCCTCCTCCTCATCTACATGCTTTCCCTTGGCCACATCATCCACAGACATGGCGTTAGCTTCCACCTATATGCCAATGACACCCAGCTCTTTACCCTTGCCGCCGACTCCACTTTCCACCTTGGTTGATCCCTTGGACAGAACGGGACTGCTCGCAACCTCTGCATCCTGTTGGACACTGAACCAAGCTTCCAACTTCATATCCCTCTATCACAAAGACCGCCTCCACCTCTACTTCAGTCCATTTACCACTGAAGCCCTCATCCATGCTGTTCATCACCTGCAAGCTTGTTTACTCTTCTGACCGGCCTCTCATCCACCACCCTCCATGAACTCCAGTTTGTTCAAAACTCTTTTGCTAGTATCCTGTCCTGCATCAAGTTCCACTCACCTTTCACCCCATCTCTGCTGACCTACATTGGCACCCGTTCTCCCGATGCCACACATTTAAAATTCTCATCCTTGTTTAAATCTCTTCAGAGCCATTCCCCTCCCTATCTCTAAAACCCTCCCCTCCCTCTCCGTTGCTCTGCCTCCAGCCTCTTGTGCACTACTCCTCCTTTTACCCCAGCCGTCTAGGCCCTATGCCGTGGAATTCCCTCTCTAAACGTCTATGTTCCTCTCCTCCTTTAATGTCCTTCAAACCCACCTCTTCTGCCAAGCTGTTGGTCACCCCCTCCTAACTTCTTCCTCAGTGTCCCTTTTCCACTTAGCTCTCTGAAGTTCCTCGTGATGTTTTTCTGTTAAAGGTGCTATATAAATTCAGGATGTTCGCTGCGATTACAAGTTTTTGTCTGATTGGCACCTGACTAATCAGTTTGTCTGAATGCTGCCCATTCTGCCGGTTGGTCAGACTGCCGGTCAGCCGGTTTGTCTGACTACTGTCTGCTTCTGTTTTGACACTGACTCTTTATAATCATGCATTAATTTGGTTGAATATTTTTGAATAAATTTAAATCTTATCTAAAGTTGTAACTGGTTTTAATAATTGTATTCTCAGGGAGACTAAAGGCTTGCAAATTGGGCTGAAGATCTGGTGTCCTGCAGCTATAGTGACGCTCATGTCAAAAACAGTTAAATCTGCAGTTATGGGATGAGTTGCATAAGGGTGTTTAATACATGCCACATAATGTAGTTTAATTCAGCAGAACAGTAATGGCAGCTGAATAATTTAATAATTTGGCATCTTTCAGCCTTAGAAACTAGCTGAATGCAGTAGTCACTGTGAATAGTTACTGTTTGAGCATGTTGTAATCTAATAGCCATTTTCTATACTGTTTGAAAGTTTTGCACCACCATGTTTTTCCCCTTTTTTATAGCTAAATTAATGTTTTAATTGCAGATCATCAAAAACCCACCCGGGACTAATTGTCCACATCAGTGACAACCCCATGGATGAAGGCAAGGTATATGTGACTCACACAATGGGTAACTGCTTAAAATTAGCCTCAACGGCAAAGTAACGTGAAAAAATGTTGTGGGAGTTGATGGATTTCGCATGAACTGTATCATTCATACTGCAGTCACTGAACATCCTACACTCATTCCTGCCAGCTCATCCTGTTCTTGGCGATATTCTAACCAAAACTGACCCATATTGTTCCTGTTATCTGCCTCAGTACCAAACCTACAAGACGATTGCCTTTTTGTATTAGGAATCTCTCTCTCCATTTTAAATTATTCAATTAAGTTTGTATTCCCTGCACTATGTAGTTTGTTCTGAAAGTTCGTAGGCCTTGGTGCAGTGTTTTACATTGTACTTAGCTCTTTGTTTTCAGAAAGATATGTCTCATTGCTCTTTGCCTGGATCTATATAAAAAATATCTCGCTACTGCCTTTTCCAGTGGCTCAGTTATAGCACTCTCGCCTCTGAGTCAGAAAGTTGTGGGTTCAAGTCCTACTCCAGAGACTTGAGCACAAAAATCTAGGCTGACACTCCAGTAAAGTACTGAGGGAGTGCTGCACTGTCGGAGGTGCCATCTTTTGGATGAGACGTTAAACCTGTCTGGTCTCGTGACACTATTTCGAAGACGAGCAGGGGAGCTATCCCTGGTGTCCTGCCCAATATTTATCCCTCAGCCAACATAACAGAAACAGATTATCTGGTCATTATCCCATTGCTGTTTTTGGGAACTTGCTGTGCGTGAGTTGGCTGCCACATTTCCTAAATTACAACAGAGACTACACTTCCCAAAAAAACAAAACAAAAAAAAAGCACTTCATTGGCTGTAAAGCGCTTTGGGACGTCCAGTGGTCATGAAAGGTGCTATTTCAATGCAAGTCTTGTCTTTTTTTTTTCTTATTCTTTTTTAGCCCATTTTTTTTTTCTATCTGCAACAGTCATATGTGTTTGTTGTGCAGCATTTGAGTGATACTCTTGCAAAAGCATTGCATTGTTTTATGTTAACATTTCAAAGTTTTAGGGTCTTGTGTTACCGCTGCTCTTGAATTTTGAACAAGGTGTTCCTTTCGTACCAATCGACAAACTGCTTCCAGTATTTTTTGTTAAATCATAGAGGCCTCAAAATCTGTTCAAACTTTCATGAAACAAGGAAGCAGTGGACTAGAGGTATTAAAACTTAGCACGACGAAAAAGCCTGCCATTTTTGTTCTTGGGTATGAAAAAATATCACTGGTGCAAAACTCCCCTAATATTACCCCTATACACAACAGCAACAACTTGCATTTATATAGCGCCTTTAACATAGTAAAACGTCCCAAGGTGCTTCACAGGAGTCTTATCAAACAAACTTCGACACCGAGCCACATGAAATATTGGGTCAGGTGACCAAAAACTTGGTCAAAGAGGTAGGTTTTAAGGAGCATTTTAGAGGAGAGGTTTAGGGAGGGAATTCCAGAGATTAGGGCCTAGACAGCTGAAGGTACGGCCGCCAATGGTTGAGCAATAAAAATCGGGGATGCGTAAGAGGCCAGAATTGAAATCCTAATGCACAGAGATAGAAAGAAAAAAGGAGGAAGTACCTTCTATGAAGAGTCGCATATTGGGCTTCCATTTCAGGCCCTCCCCAACACTGGAAAATGTTGACAGTCAGGAAAATCCACCTGTAAGAAAAGAATCTTGAAGAGAACAGTATGCCAGCTAACGTGTAGTTAAGGAGGGTCAGGCCACCGTCTCTTGTTAACACCAGATATTGGCCATCACTCACCTCTACACTGATTGTGCTTAGGTGCAAGTAATTACTTGGACAGCTGGATTGGCATGCATGTGCTGCCTTCAAACATCCTAAGATAACCAGATTTCCAGATTGCGCAAGTGTTCACATAGCTGTAATTCCAGCTCCAGGCTCACCAGTTATCAGGCAGTACCACACAGATGTGTGAGAGCACTAGTTCATAAACATTCAAAGTCATCTGTAGCCAACAGACTTGTGGCAAAAGTGTGTCTACGAGCTTCTAATGTGCCACTCATTGTCTTTACAGTGACAGATACACGAGTCTTTGGCACAGTTCCTGCAAGTATTTTTTTTTTGTGCCACCTGCAAAATCAGCCCAGTGCACATCCAACTTGATCTATAAATTACTGGTTGTTAGCATGTTGTAAATCTTGTGAAGAGCTGGAAGAAACAAATGTGCAGAGGGTGTTGCTGGTGAGCATAGCCTGAAATGTGTTGAATTGGCTGGGAATTGTAATGTAAAAATGAGAAAAAACCCTTCAGTGCTACATTGTGGACGTGCCATCATTTGAATGAAACGTAAAACCGATGCCCTGTCTGCCTGTTCAGATAGCACTATTTGAAGAAAAGTAGGGGAGTTCTTCAGGTGTCCTGGCCAACATTTGTCCCTGCACCAACACCACCAACTGGTCATGTGTATCATTGCTGTTTGTGGGACCTTGCTGTGTGCAAATTTGCTGTTGTGTTTGCCTACATTACACTAGTGACTACTTTACAAATGAAGTAATTAATTGGTTGTGAAGCACTTTGATGTGAACGGTGCTATATAAATTCAAGTTCTTTGTCTTTTTTTCTTTGCAAGTTTTGCACAGCCTTATCAGTTCTAGGATGTGGGAGATTGCTATCTTCCTGCCTGCAATCTGCTGCATGCAAGGACTGTGTCGGCAGTTCTGCTTGTTTGTTTCCTGTGGCTGTTTTTTCCCCCACTTCATACCTTTCAATAGCCTGCCAACCTATGTCATTCTAGTCGATGTGGAGTTTAATGAAATAATAGCATGTCTTTTTATCCATTAATAGATAATCATTGGCAAGTGATTTGAAAAGACTATAAGGAAGTCATCCTCACCCAGCCTGAAAGTATCCTGGCATGGCATGGCCCCACTTGATCTGACAAAAATCTAATCTAATCCTGGCCTGGCTGTGTCTGAAAATATCCTGGACTAGACAAGCCAGGCCCAGCCCAAAAATATCTCAACCCAATGTGACCCTAAAGGTTTCTTAGCCCAGCTCCGAAAATATCCTAGTGGAACTTCCCCTGGTGCTCCGTGCCTTGTCATCGGCGATTCAGTTGAGGTTTGGGCCGAAATCCTCAAACTATGAGTGTAGTCCCAATAAAACAATGTAATATTACAAAGCATAATTTATTCATTATATAAAACTAGCTGATCTCGTATGGCTGTTTTATAAGGGCAGGGTCGCTACACCAGTAGCGCACTATATAATTCTGACACTTAAGGTCGCAAGATCTATTTATTTATGATATCTTCAGATCAATTGAACACTAATTGACTAATAAACAGACTCCTGCCTCCTCCATCAAACAGGTATTTTCTATTACTGGGGAGATATTTCTCGAATGCAAATGGTTCGCTTTCTTTGTTTTATTTCCTACATTACAACAGTGACTACACTTCAAAATACTTCATTGGCTGTAAAGAGCTTTGGGACATCCTGAGGTTGTGAAGGACGCTATATAAATGCAAGTCTTTCTTTCAGAAAGAAAAATGAAGTGTGGTGCAAAATTTGCTTTGAGAGAAGTGTGATGGGCAACACATGCAAACTTTATATATGTTTATTGAGATTTTCACTTGGACTAGACTGGTAGTAGGTTTCCGATCTTTAGCAACATTGCGGAGGGAAGGGGTTGAGGGACGCTGTAGCATTGGAGAAGAGGGGTTTGTGTCCTGGTAGTGCCGGAAGAGAGGTTCTGGACTTTGGCAGCACTGTACTCAAAGAAAATGCAATCTTTCCTTCATTGGTTTTCCCTTCCCCGCACAGCTACGTGAATTATTATGTTTTTGATCTGAAAATATAAATGGAGCACAGCTGACTGTAATTAGCCTCTTCTTTGTGAAATGTTTACCAGGAAAGCTTTCAGAATTCAATGTCAGTGGGTTTTCATTTGGCGCTGATTTAAAATAAAATGAAATATTCTATTAACTAAAATATTCTGTTATCATTTTAAAATTCTAAGTATGTCTAAAAAGAATACTTTCGTGTGTGTGTGTTTCTCATACTGCAAATTTAAGCAGTTGGTAACTTTATCTGAAAATTTCCTCAGCAGCTTGCTTTCAAATCATTAAAAAAATCTCAAAACCAAATAAAAAAACCTGTTCTACCACAGACCTAACTTTTCGCTTGTACTGAGAGAATCCTGCTGTGCATACTGTACACGCTCAGACTCCCTTCAACTGGCAGATTCAAATCTATGGGCAAGGATATCACTCCAAGGCTTCCAAGAGATGAGGCCATCTAAGGCCACATAGTTAAGTTTAGTCTTGTTATTGTGCCAATATGTATTTTTTAAACATCTTTATTCTGTTTAAAAATCTAATTTTATCGTATTAGTTGACAGGCAGAGTGGAAGAAAATAATGGACAATTTTTTTTCCTAAGTGTTTTGAGCAATTTAGTTCACCTTTTCTATTAAATTTGCATATGATTAAATTACAGTTAATAAACTTGAGTCCTGATTCAATTTCACATCAGTCAAGTGGAAGAAATAGGATTTGACGTGGAACAAATTTAGATTTGCATTAGACTGTTGGATGAGAAATGTGTGCTAGACAGATCTTTTCAATATAATTGGTGAACTTCCTGGGATAGGGTTCAGTGAGTCAGAGTACACTTATAAGGACTTTTTATGGCAAAAGGTATAATTGTTCTCCATTCTGGAAATGTTTAGAGTTCAGGCAGCGGTCAGGTTGCACCCTGGACAGGTTAATTAACAAGTTGGAGACAATGTGGAATCAGTATGTTCCGACAGAGAGACTCGGCATTTTAAGAATGATTCACATTTGTAGAAAGAGTTGATTGTAGGAGGGAGAAATGTAAACCTAATATGGAGCTGTTCAATTCTTCATTGTGTTTTAAATCACTTCCCACTCTTGAGAAATTGGAAGTCGGGGCTGGGAGTCAAATGTGAGAAGAATGACCTAGCTGGGTGTGATAGAATAAATTCACCATGGTTGGAATAAATGTCACTATAGATGAGTGACAGGAAATCATTACACACTGTGTGATGGCATGTGCTGCACACAAGACTTTCAGTATTGAAGGTAGGGAAATAGAAACATAGAAGATAGGAGCAGGAGTAGGCCATTCGGCCCTTCGAGCCTGCTCCGCCATTCAATGAGATCATGGCTGATCATCCAAATTCAGTACCCTGTCCCTGCCTTCTCCCCATATCCCTTGATCCCTTTAGCCTTAAGAAATATATCCAACTCTTTCTTGAATATACTTAATGAACTGGCCTCCACCGCCCTCTGTGGCAGAGAATTCCACAGGTTCACCACTCTCTGGGTGAAGAAATTCCTCCTCATTTCAGTCCTAAATGGCTTACCCCTTATCCTTAGACTATGACCCCTGGTTCTGGACTCCCCGGCCATCAGAAACATCCTTCCTGCATCTAGTCTGTCCAGGCCTGACAGAATTTTATAAGTTTCGATGAGATCCCCCCTCAATCTTCTAAACTCCAGTGAGTATAAGCCCAATTGACACAATCTCTCCTCATACGTCATTCCTGCCATCCCAGGTATCAGCCTGGTGAATCTTCGCTGCACTCCTTCCATGGCAAGAACGTCCTTCCTCAGGTAAGGCGACCAAAACTGCACACAGTACTCAAGGTGCGGTCTCACCAAGGCCCTGTACAACTGTAGCAAGACATCCTTGTTCCTGTACTCGAACCCTCTTGCTACGAAGGCCAACATACCATTTGCCTTCTTACCCGCCTGCTGCACCTGCATGCTTACCTTCAGCGACTGGTGCACAAGAACACCCAGGTCTCTTTGCATTTCCCCTTCTCCCAATCTATTGCCATTCAAATAATAACCTGCCTTCCTGTTTTTGCCACCAAAGTGGATAACCTCACATTTATCCACATTATGGTGCATTTGCCATGTTTCTGCCCAATCACCCAATCTGTCCAAATCGTACTGGAGTTTCATGACATCCTCCTCACAGCCTACCCTCCCACCCAGCTTTGTGTCGTCTGCAAATTTGGAGATATTACATCCAATTCCCTCGTCCAGATCGTTAATATATATTGTGAACAGCTGGGGTCCTAGGACCGATCCTTGCGGTACCCCACTAATCAGTGCCTGCCACTCGGAAAACGACCCGTTTATTCCAACTCTTTGCTTTCTGTCCGCCAACCAGTTCTCTATCCAAGTCAATACCTTGCCCCCAATCCCATGTGCCTTAATTTTGCACGCTAATCTCTTATGTGGGACCTTATCGAAAGCCTTCTGAAAGTCCAAATACACCACATCCACTGGTTCTCCCTTATCTATTTTACCAGTTACATCCTCAAAAAATTCCAGTAGATTAGTCGAGCATGATTTACCTTTTGTAAATCCATGTTGACTTTGTCCGATCCTGTCACTGCTTACCAAGTGCTCTGCTATTACATCTTTTATAATAGATTCTAGCATTTTCCCCACTACCGATGTCAGGCTTACCGGTCTATAATTCCCCGCTTTTTCTCTACCACCTTTTTTGAATAGTGGGGTAACATTAGCTACCCTCCAATCCATGGGTACTGTTCCAGAGTCTATCGAGTTCTGGAAGATGACCAGCAATGCATCTACTATTTCCAGGGCCACTTCCTTAGGTACCCTGGGATGTAGATTATCAGGCCCTGGGGATTTATCGGCCTTTAGTCCCAGCAATTTTCCTAACACCATTTCCCTACAAATACTGATTTCTTTCAGTTCCACCCTTTCATCAGGCCCTATGTTCCCCGGCATCTCTGGGAGGTTATTTGTGTCCTCCTTTGTGAAGACAGAACCAAAGTATGAATTTAGTTGGTCTGCCATTTCTTTGTTTCCCATTATAAATTCCCCTGATTCTGACTGCAAGGGACCTACGCTTGACTTCACCAATCTTTTTCTCTTCACATATCTATAAAAGCTTTTACAGTTAGTTTTTATGTTCCCTGCAAGCTTACTCTCATATTCTATTTTCCCTTTCTTAATTAATCCCTTTGTCCTCCTTTGTTGAATCCTAAACTGCTCCCAATCCTCAGGATTATTGCTTTTTCTGGCCAATTTATATGTTGTCTCCTTGGGTCTTATGCTATCCCTAATTTCCCTCGTTCGCCACGGTTGAGTCACCTTTTTTGTTTTATTTTTATGCCAAACTGGGATGAACAAGTTCTGTAGCTCATCCATTCGGTCTTTGAATGTTTGCCATTGCCTATCCACCGTCAACCCTTTGAGTGCCATTCCCCAATCAATCCTACCCAACTCGCTCCTCAGACCATCGTAGTTTCCTTTATTTAAATTGAGGACCCTAGTCTCTGAGTCAACTACTTCATTCTCCATCTTAATGAAGAATTCAATCATATTATGATCGCTCAGACCCAAGGGGCCTCATACAACAAGATTGCTAATTAATCCTTTGTCGTTAATCCCCAGGGCCTGATGGTCTACATCCCAGGGTACTTAAGGAAGTGGCCCTAGAGATAGTTGATGCATTACTGGTCATCTTCCAGAACTCGATAGACTCTGGAACGGTACCCATGGATTGGAGGGGTAGCTAATGTTACCCCACTACTCAAAAAAGCTGGGAGAGAAAATGCGGGGAATTATAGACCGGTAGTGGGGAAAATGCTAGAGTCCATTAAAAAAGATGTAATAGCAGAGCACTTGGAAAGCAGTGACAGGATCGGACAAAGTCGACATGGATTTACAAAAGGTAAATCATGCTTGACTAATCTACTGGAATTTTTTGAGGATGTAACTGGTAAAATAGATAAGGGAGAACCAGTGGATGTGGTGTATTTGGACTTTCAGAAGGCTTTCGATAAGGTCCCACACAAGAGATTAGCGTGCAAAATTAAGGCACATGGGATTGGGGGCAAGGTATTGACTTGGATAGAGAACTGGTTGGCGGACAGAAAGCAAAGAGTTGGAATAAACGGGTCGTTTTCCGAGTGGCAGGCAGTGACTAGTGGGGTACCGCAAGGATCGGTCCTAGGACCCCAGCTGTTCACAATATATAAATGATCTGGACGAGGGAATTGGATGTAATATCTCCAAATTTGCAGACGACACAAAGCTGGGCGGGAGGGTAAGCTGCGAGGAGGATGTCGGGAAACTCCAGTACGATTTGGACAGGTTGGGTGATTGGGCAGAAACATGGCAAATGCACTATAATGTGGATAAATGTGAGGTTATCCACTTTGGTGGCAAAAACAGGAAGGCAGATTATTATTTGAATGGCAATAGATTGGGAGAAGGGAAGTGCAAAGAGACCTGGGTGTCCTTGTGCACCAGTCGCTGAAGGTAAGCATGCAGGTGCAGCAGGCGGTTAAGAAGGCAAATGGTATGTTGGCCTTCGTAGCAAGAGGGTTCGAGTACAGGAACAAGGATGTCTTGCTACAGTTGTATAGGGCCTTGGTGAGACCGCACCTTGAATATTGTGTGCAGTTTTGGTCACCTTACCTGAGGAAGGACGTTCTTGCCATGGAGGGAGTGCAGCGAAGATTCACCAGGCTGATACCTGGGATGGCAGGAATGACGTATGAGGAGAGATTGTGTCGATTGGGCTTATACTCACTGGAGTTTAGAAGATTGAGAGGGGATCTCATCGAAACCTATAAAATTCTGTCAGGTCTGGACAGACTAGATGCAGGAAGGACGTTTCTGATGGCCGGGGAGTCCAGAACCAGGGGTCATAGTCTAAGGATAAGGGGTAGGACATTTAGGACTGAAATGAGGAATTTCTTCACCCAGAGAGTGGTGAACCTGTGGAATTCTCTGCCACAGAGGGCGGTGGAGGCGAGTTCATTAAATATATTCAAGAAAGAGTTGGATATATTTCTTAAGGCTAAAGGGATCAAGGGATATGGGGAAAAGGCAGGGACAGGGTACTGAGTTTGGATGAGTATTCGACTAAAAACAAGGGCATATAAGGTAGCCAAATCTAGTGGGAGGATAGAGGATTGGGAAAACTTTAAAAGATAACAAAAAGATTGATTAAGAAAGGGAAGATACATTATGAAAGTAAATTAGCAAAAAATATAAAGACAGATAGTAAGAGTTTTTATAGTTATATAAAAAGAAAAAGGGTGGCTAAAGTAAATGTTGGTCCCTTAGAGGATGAGACCGGGAAATTAATGGTGGCAAATATGGAGATGGCAAAAACACTGAATGAATATTTTACATCAGTCTTTACAGTAGAGGACACCAAGAATATCCCAACACTTGACAAGCAGGGGGCTATGGGGGGGGAGGAGCTAAATACGATTAAAATCACTAAGGAAGTAGTACTTGGTAAAATAATGGGACTCAAGGCGGATAAATCACCTGGACCTGATGGCTTAAATCCCAGGGTTTTGAGGGAAGTGGCGGTAGGGATTGTGGATGCATTGGTAATAATCTTCCAAAACTCCCTGGACTCAGCAAAGGTCCCGGCAGACTGGAAAACTGCTAATGTAACACCCTTATTTAAAAAGGGCAGTAGACAGAAGGCTGGAAACTTTAGACCGGTTAGCCTAACATCTGTGGTAGGTAAAATTTTGGAGTCCATTATTAAGGAGACAGTAACAGGACATTTGGATAATCATAATTTAATAGGACAAAGTCAGCATGGTTTTATGAAGGGGAAGTCATGTTTGACAAATTTGCTGGAGTTCTTTGAGGAAGTAACATATAGGGTGGATAAAGGTGAACCAGTGGACGTAGTGTATTTAGACTTCCAAAAGGCATTTGACAAGGTGCCACACAAAAGATTATTGCTTAAGATAAAAAATCACGGGATTGGGGGTAATATTCTGGCATGGATAGAGGATTGGCTATCTAACAGAAGGCAGAGAGTTGGGATAAATGGTTCATATTCAGACTGGCAATCAGTAACCAGTGGTGTTCCGCAGGGGTCAGTGCTGGGTCCCCAACTCTTTACAATCTATATTAACGATTTGGAGGAGGGGACCGAGTGTAACACATCAAAGTTTGCAGATGATACTAAGATGGGAGGGAAAGTAGTGAGTGAGGAGGACATAAAAAACCTGCAAGGGGACATAGACAGGCTAAGTAAGTGGGCAGAGATTTGGCAGATGGAATACAATACTGGAAAGTGTGAGGTTATGCACTTTGGCAGGAAAAATCGTAGAGCAAGTTATTATCTTAATAGCAAGAAACTTGAAAGTACTGAAGTACAAAGGGATCTGGGGGTCCTGGTGCACGAAACTCAAAAGGTTAGTATGCAGGTGCAGCAAGTGATTAAGAAGGCCAATGGAATGTTGGCTTTCATTGCTAGGGGGATAGAATATAAAAATAGGGAGGTATTGCTTCAGTTGTACAAGGTATTGGTGAGACCGCACCTGGAATACTGCATACAGTTTTGGTGTCCATACTTAAGAAAGGACATACTTGCTCTCGAGTCAGTACAAAGAAGGTTCACTCGATTAATCCCGGGGATGAGGGGATGGACATATGAGGAGAGGTTGAGTAGATTGGGACTCTACTCATTGGAGTTCAGAAGAATGAGAGGCGATCTTATTGAAACATATAAGATTATGAAGGGGTTGGATCGGGTGGATGCAGGGAGGATGTTCCAGATGATGGGTGAAACTAGAACTAGGGGGCATAGTCTTAGAATAAGGGGCTGCTCTTTCAAAACTGAGATGAGGAGGAACTACTTCACTCAGAGGGTGGTAGGTCCATGGAATATGCTGCCCCAAAAAGCTGTCGAAGCTACATCATTACATAAATTTAAAACAGAAATAGACAGTTTCCTAGTAGAAAAGGGAATTAAGGGTTACGGGGAGCGGGCAGGAATTTGGACATGAGTCTAGGTTCGGATAGGTCATGGCCCTGTGGGTAGCGGAGCGGGCCCAGGGGCCGTGTAGCCTGATCCTGCTCCTGTTTTCGTGTGTCTAATGCTGTTAGATTCAGGAGATAGTCCTGTCATAGTGGATTGGCGGTTAGGATCAGATCAGCCATGATCTTATTGAATGGCGGAGCAGGCTCGAGGGGCCAATTGGCCTACTCCTGCTCCTATTTCTTATGTTCTTATGATCAGCCATGATCGCATTGAATGGCGGAGCAGGCTCGAATGGCCTACTCCTGCTCCTATCTTCTGTTTCTATGTTACATAATACCCAGTCTAAGATGGCCTGATCTCTGGTTGGTTCCTCGACATATTGGTCCAGGAAACCATCCCGTAAACACTCCAGGAATTCCTCCTCCACAGTATTGTTACTAATTTGGTTGGCCCAATCTATATGTAGATTAAAGTCACCCATGATGACTGCTGTGCCCTTATTGCACGCTTCTTTAATTTCCCTTTTAATGCCATCCCCAACCTCCGCCTTACTGTTTGGAGGTCTATAAACCACTCCCACTAACGTTTTTTTCCCCGTAGTATTTCTGAATTCTACCCATACAGATTCTACATCATCAGAGCTAATATCCTTCATTACAATTGTATTAATCCCTTCTTTAACCAGTAATGCTACCCCACCTCCCTTTCCTTTTTGCCTATCTTTCCTGAATATCAAATACCCCTGGATGTTGAGTTCCCAGTCTTGGCCATCCTTGAGCCACGTTTCCGTACACCCAACCCAATCATATTCGTTTACATCTATTTGCGCAGCCAATTCGTCCACCTTATTACAAATGCTCCTCGCATTAAGACACAAAGCCTTCAGGCTTGTTTTTTAACGCACTTAGACCTATTAGAATTATTATTTACTGTGGCCACGTTTGATTTAAACCGTTGATTTCTCTGACTGCCACTTTTGTTTTTCTCCTTCCTGTCTTTTGCTTTTATCCCTGTTTCCCTTTCCTCTGTCTCCCTGCTCAGGTTCCCAACCCCCTGCCATTTTAGTTTAAACCCCCCCCGAACAGTGCTAGCAAACCTCCCCGCAAGGATATTTGTCCCGCTCTGGTTCAGGTGCAACCTGTCCGACTTGTACAAGTCCCACCTTTCCCAGAAGCAGGCCCAGTGATCCAGGAAACTAAAGCCCTCCCTCCTGCACCAACTCTTTAGCCACGCATTCATCTGCTCTATCCTCCTATTCCTATACTCACTTGCACGTGGCACCGGGAGTAATCCAGAGATTACAACCTTTGAGGTCCTGCGCTTTAATCTGCTACCTAGCTTCCTAAATTCTTGCTGCAGGACCTCATCCCTCTTCCTACCCATGTCATTGGTCCCAATGTGAACCACGACCTCTGACTGTTCACCCTCCCCCTTCAGAATGCCCTGAAGCCATTCAGTGACATCCTTGACCCTGGCACCAGGGAGGCAACAAACCATCCTGGAGTCACGTCTACGGCCACAGAAACGCCTATCGGTACCCCTTACGATAGAATCCCCTACCACTATTGCTCTCCCACTCTTTTTCCTCCCTTCCTGAGCAGCAGAAGCACCCCTGGTGCCAGGAAGTTGGCTGCTGCTGCCTTCCTCTGGTAAGTCATCCCCCTCAACAGTATCCAAATCGGTATACCTGTTTGAGAGGGGGATGGCCACAGGGGTCCCCTGCACTACCTGCCTGCCTCTACTGCTCTCCCTGATGGTCACCCATTTCCCTTCTGCCTGTGCAGCCCTTACCTGCGGTGTGACCAACTCACTAAACGTGTTATCCACGACCTTCTCAGCATCGTGAATGCTCCAAAGCCCATCCATCCGCAGCTCCAGCGCCGCAATGCGGTCTGCTAGTAGCCGCAGCTGGATGCATTTCTGGCACACGTGGTCATCAGGGACACTGGCAGTGGTCATCAGGGACACTGGCAGTGTCCCTGAATTCCCACATAGAGCAAGAGGTGCATAACACGGGGCTGGGCTCTCCTGGCATGACTTACCCTTAAATTAATTCACTATCACCAATTAAAGATAACTCGAAGGTTATGGAATGGTTTACCAACAGTCCCTGCTACACCAGAAAAGACCTTAGTAACTATAAACTACAGAGTTAAAGTTTAAAAAAAGAGAAATACTCACCAACCAATCACTTACCTGTGACGTCACACTCTGATTACTTTTTACACCTCTCCCCGCTGCTGAGTTAGTAAGCCTCGCCTCGCTGCTCCTTTTGTAGTGCCGCCTCGGTGCTCTCCTGGTCCGATCTGGTCGGGCCTCGCCTCGCTGCTCCTTTTGTACTGCCGCCTCGGTGCTCTCCTGGTCCGATCTGGTCGGGCCTCGCCTCGCTCCTCCTTTTGTACTGCCGCCTCGGTGCTCTCCTGGTCCTGCAGTCTGAGCAGGTGCGGTGTGTACAGTTTCCCAAAGTCTGTCAGGAATCTGCCTACCTAACTGGATGCACAGTTATCTTAAATCAGAGTGTATGGCCCTGATTTTAACCTTCCCCCACCTAGTGGGAATGGTGAGGGAAGGAGTTTAAAATTTTAAAAATCTACCTCCCAGTGAAGGGACAATTACAAGTCCTAGCCCTTTTCGGGCTACCCCAGATCAGGCATACTCCCCAGACGTTCACCTTCAACTAAAGTTAGTGATAGCAGAATCCTATAAGACGCTTAATTGGGTCTAAAGGTCCAGGCTATCTCTCCCTAAAGGAAAGGAGCGACCTGAAGATATTACCGTCCTCCAGATAGCACTTTTAATAAGTTTAACTAGACTGTAACCTTCCGGATATTATGAGGGTCCGGAATACCCCCCAGAACTCTGCAACTCTTCACCAAAGAATGTACAGAGATTTGAGTTTGCGAGTTTGATACAGAAATACTAATTTGAGACAGTTCTAAAAATATATAAATTTATTAAAGAACAGACATGTAGTTAACAGCTGGTGAGTCCATCGCAACATTACAGTTCAAAAACAAATAGCTTACATTTCTTATTTCTCAGAGACCCTTATTTTCAAATCTTAACTTCGCTACATTTCTACATTTCTTATTTCTAAATCCAGAACATCCACCAAAATCAAATTAGAAGTACCTCTTTGATCCCTGAGACTCAGTTTAAAAACTTAGAGATGCCTCTGAAGAGTGAGAGAATCGCTTGACCTGTTCAGCGACTTCTGACTTTGTTTGAAAACTCTTATTTTTATATACTTTTTTCGTGGTTTCTCCTTTGAAGTTTTCTGCTGATATAAGATAATTACCTTTGTTGAATGCTTTCTATTCTTACTGTCATTTCAGCTGCCAACTCTCAGACTTCTGTCTCTACCTTTTAGGTGTTCAATAGTTATCATAACAATATGACAGCAATGGTTTCTGTTTGATGCCATTTTCACAAAATTCTTTCATTCAATTCTTAATATTGGCTTAACTGGTTTTAACAGACGTCATGACTCCTAGCTGCTCCAAGTTCAATACAAAAACTATGGGATTGCTTGGTGTATCTATTGAAGACATATCTTCTATAGGTATCGTATTTACAATATGTAAATTAAAACCACTTTAACCAGGGTGTTTCATGCATTTCTAGCTATCTCAATTGGTTGCATATCAGACTTCGGGACTCCATATTTCAAGCTTAACATAAAAACTATTTGACCAGAAGGTGTTTCTTTTGCTTGATGTCATTTTTTCAAAGGCACATGCCCCTCTTAATGTTTCTGTTCAACGTGTTGGTTTTTAACACTTGGGTCATTCCATTGTGTTTCTCCCAAACTCCAGACCTTTTGGAAGCGCCAAACTGCTATTTCAATAGGGCCATTGTTTCTTGGTCAATAACACATTCCCATTTCAAAAGCTTGTAGTTTTTACAACTTTGTTAACAACTGATCTTTATCTCAGAAGCCTGTATTTCTGTTTACAGCTTGTGTCTGAGGTTTTTTAGATTTTTAAACCCAGTTTCTCAATTTTTAATAATATCAGAATTTTCATAGGATGGTGTATTTTTCTGAAATGTGGCTTATTCCTTCACACCAGATCCAACCCGCTGACTTCCCGGCCATTTAAATTTTTACTGCCCCAAATCAGGCCATTGTCGAAGTTCCTGCAAAAAGCACGCGGGGGCCTAGTTAGCATTCAAAAGTCACGGCATGATGACATCATCACCGCCGTGACGTAGAATTAACTGAACGTCAAGGAGCGTCCTGCGTTGTCGGCTGCCTGGCAGCAGATTTAAGGCGGGAAGTGATGACAGGCCAAGGGAAGTATTGGAGATCTGCTCTTTTTAGTACTCCTTGAGGACCAGGAGTGCTTGGGCCTTCCCAGCCCGCCCCCCGATCTCGCTGGAATCCCTGATCTCCTGCAAAGCCCTTCTTCCACTGACTACCAGGGTCTGTTCCCGTGGGTCCCCGGCTGCAGTCTCCTGCGGCTAAATTTCTTCTACTGCCTGCCGGTTCAGGCAGTCAATCTGGCCGGGTATCGGACGGGAGTCAGAGGTGTTATTTAAATGAGGCCCTGTCATTAAAATCGACAGGGCCTCCACGTCCCTGGCCTCTGCCGGGCTCCCCCGCATCCTTCCTGCCCTCCTGTTCATATCGAGGTGTTTGTATCAGTTTGTTTTTTTCTGAAGGCTAATAGATGAATTTCCAAATGTTTTATTAAGGTAGAATTAATATTGAGGTTTTTGAACTGGAGAGGCTGTCTGTGAGAGAGAAACTGATGACCCAAACCACTTCAAAATTGTTGCACATATATTCTTCATTTTTCTATTTGAATTCCAAACCAGTCTTTTTGTTTCAGGGCAAACTTCACATATAGAGTATTTCTTTTGTGTATGTTTTGCAAATGGTTTGAATACAATCTAGAGGTTAAACTTAAGAACATTTTGATATAAAGTCTGAAGTAAAGCTATTAAGTTTTTATTTTTTTACTTCAGGAAATGATTCAAGCTAAGGGAAAGACTACCCAAGTAGGGCTACTGAACAGCTGTGCTTTTTATTTATGTTTGCATAATATATATAAAAATACAGCTGTAATGGTTAAGGAAAACACTTAATTTTCCATACAGTGAAATCTTAAAACCATGTAAACCATGTCAGTTTTATCCAAGCTAATAAATATTTTCTGAGGTCAATTTTAGGGGGTTTTGCGACTGACAGCAAGATTAGTTGACAGATTTTCTTTTTCTGCCCTCTCGCTAAACCAAGTGCATTAAGGCCAATGTTAGCTCCTCTAATGCTGTCCGAGCTGATATCAGCAAAATCATTGCTACCTTGTCTAAACGGCTCAGTTGCTGAAGTCAGATGAACCATTGAAGGATCTAAATTGCTGACTTCTGACTAATGGGATATATTCCACACTGTAAAATCAAATCACCACTGATATACTAGGAAACTATGGCATTTGATGGTGTACTGAAATTGGTGACACAAATTCAGACATGAGTCCAGCCCATGCAGGGTATTTGATTAAATCACCCGCACCCCCGGTACAGTGGAGCCCCCGCGCCCACGGTACAGTGGAGCTCGCCGCCACATACAACTGTAGTCGTTTACAGCACAGAAGGAGGCCATTTGGTCCATCATGTTTGTGATGGCTCTTTGGAGCAATCCAGTACTAATCCCACTGCCCTGTGGTCTCCCCAGTTCATTATCTTGTTCAACTTCAAATGTTCAATTATTCCTTACAAAATTCAATGGTCCTTGCCACAAACATTACCAGTGGCAAAGCCATCCATGCTCCCAACAACACAATATTTAAAAAAAAAAAAAAAAAAAAAAAAAAATCCTTTAACCTCTCCTCAATCTTTTAGCTATCCTTTTAGGCTGTGCTGTTGCTCACTTTTGGCACTAGCTCATCAATTAGCTTTCTACTTTGGTGTACCAATTATGTATTTAGCACATGGTCTGGCTTACTGCCAAAGGTTGTATCAATTGTCATATAGGTCAGCAAATGGATTCCTTCCTTTGATCCTCCCCATCACAAGTTGGAGTTAGGACAGTTCCATGGCGATGGTTGTACGGATCTAATATGCTATGAGTCCTCCTGAATTCTTCCATCGGTTCAATTAATATGTGTTCCTCTGGTTGTGGTATGTGGTCTGCCTTTCACTAAACAGCTGCTTGGCAAGTGGTATCTTGAAAGTATTTTGAGTTACTGCCAGCTGTATATAAAGCGGCTGCATGAAGTAATCCATATACCTTTCGCAAACATTACTGTTTGAACTTAGCTGGCAGTGGGAGTGACAGGTTCTTTGTTTAGCAGGTCAGTCCTAGCAGTGGGAATTTTTGTTTCGCGCAAAGCCCCTCCCATCCTGAGGTGCCATGTAAGTTAAAATAACAACAGAAAACGCTGGAAATACTCAGCAGGCCAGGCAGCATCCGTGGAGAGAGAAACAGAGTTAACGTTTCAGGTCTGGGACCCTTCATCAGAACTGGAAAAAGCTGGAGATGTAACAGATTAAGCAGGTGCAGAGACGGGGGAGGGGGCGGGAGAGGAGTTAGTTGTGTAGAGGACACTACACGCAAAAGGAGGAAACATACCTATCTGGTCGGGTTTTTTCTTTAATGGCATTCTGTCACACATTGCACTTTCACTGGCCAACCCCTCAGGCTTTGTGGGAAGTGCAAATCATTATTATCTTTTTCGGATGAGACATTAAACCGAGGCCCCGTCTTCCCTCTCGGGTGGATGTTAAAGATCCCACAGCACTGTTTG
This sequence comes from Somniosus microcephalus, assembly GCF_052327205.1. Lineage (NCBI taxonomy): Eukaryota > Metazoa > Chordata > Chondrichthyes > Squaliformes > Somniosidae > Somniosus > Somniosus microcephalus. The sequence goes on along the minus strand of NC_140989.1, from coordinate 165,430,792 downwards.
AAGAAGAGCAACGGTGTTCTCCCTGGTGTCCTAGCCAAGATTTATCACTCAACCAACATCACAATAAAAAACAAATTATCATATTGCTGTTTGTGCGACCTAGCCCTATTTGCTGCATTACAGCAGTGACTACACTTAAGTACTTTATTGGCTGTAACGCACTTTGGAATGTCCTGAGGTCGAGAAAGACGCAATATAACCGTGTGTCTTTTTCTGTGGCAAAACTGAGCTGATGCTCTGGGACGGAGCAGGATCTGCTCTGTATGAGAGCAGGGCTGACCCTCTGAGGGCACCATTAAATGTTGCATCATGAAGCCACAAAACATCTTAAAGGGAGTTAGTTTCCCATATCCCACAGTAAACCTGGTCTAGTGCTGGAACAACCAGACAGTAGGTATTTCTGAGAGCCACTCTTTTTTTTCTTTCTTCCACCCGATTCCTGATTTTCAAACCATTTTTGTGCTCTTGCAGGTAAGGGCAAAGTAAATGAGTCCCAATTACTAATGCCGTATGTAGTAGTGATGATTGCTATTTTCTATATAGGCCAGGCTTATGAGCACTCGCTTGCATTGGGCAGCTTTATACTGGGAATCCACAGGTTTAACTAATTTCACTTGGGACCTGTAATAGCCGTTAGAGGAAAAGGAGACTTTTTCCATTCAAAATCAGGGCAGTTTCTGGCACCAAGTTCACACTTCTGTAGTAAGCCTGCTTCCAATCTTGTGGTACCTCAGCAACCTTTTCATAATGAAAGCTAATGCCCTACAAATCTCCCTCAACACCCAAGGATCCAGGACCATCAGATGCAGGAGACCTGATTCCCATTCATCCTTTTAACTTGACCATTAGCTCTGCCACATTGACCTCCTAATCCTCCACAATGTTTGAACCTCAATTGGATGCCATGTTTCTGTTGGCTCTAGAAAATACTCATAGGGACATAGGAGCAGGAGTAGGTCATTCAGCTCTTCGAACCTGCTCCACCATTCATTTAGATTATGGCTGATCTGTACCTCGACTCCATTTACTTGCCTTAACACCACATCCCTTGATACCCTTACCGAACAAAAATCTGTGGCTCTGTCTTGGAAAAAAAGCACTCATAGATTTTCTTAAATCTCACCCCTACTCACCCAATTTTCTTAGAATTCTAATTAGGGGACTTGCAGAGCAACCTTTCTGTGGAGTGAAACTGAGTGAGAAAGTGGTATTTGATTGTTTGGTTTTCCGGGCGTGTGCTGTTGGTGCTTGTGATTACATTGACGTGAGCAGGTAGAAAGAGGTCTGTGAGCGAGTGAACCTGTTGTGACAAGGTGGGGGGTATTTGCTGATTGGTTTTGATTGTAGGGTGTTTTTCCCCTTTTGTATAAGAGGTTGATCTGCATGAGTGGCTCTGTTTCTACAAAGTGATTAAGTTGATATTTGAGAGTTGGGATTGTGTTCAGACTGAAACTGATTCCTGCTGTCCTTAGTTTAGACTGAGAATTTGTAAGATTTCCAATTCTTGACCAGAAGCTAATTATATTGTATAAGAAGATAAAAGGACAGGTCAGTAGGAGATTCTCTGTGATGCTAGTAAATGGGGGTTGACTACAGACAGTACAAGTTAGTAACTGGGTGGGAGGTAGGAGGCAGAAAGTAGGGATTAAGGGAACGTTCTCTGATTGACGGGATGTGAAAACTGGTGTCCCCCAGGGATCTGTACCGAGGCCTCAGCTTTTCACCATATATATCAATGACTTGGATGAAGGAATAGAGAGTTGCATATCCAAGTTTGCAGATGAAACTAAATTAGGAGACACAGTAAGTTGTGTAGATGGGAGCAAGAAGTTACACAGGGACATGGACAGACTAAATAAGTGGGCAAAACTATGGGGAAGTATGAGGTCCTCTACTTTGGATCTGAGAAAGACAAATTGGAATATTTTCTTAATGGTGAGAGACGAGGAGCTGTTGTGGAGCAAAGGGATTTGGGTGTCCGTGTACGCAAATCACTAAAAGCTAGTGCACAGGTAAAAAAATGAATGAAAAAGGCTAATGGAATGTTGGCCTTTATCTCAAGGGGGCTGGAATACAAAGCAGAGGAAGCGATGCTTCAGTTGTATAAAGCCTTGGTCAGACCCCATCTGGAGTACTGATTTCAGTTTTGGACAGTCAGGAAGGATCTATTGGCTTTGGAGGGGGTGCAGTGCAGATTCACCAGAATGATACCGGGCTTAGAGGGTTAAATTATGAGTAGAGGTTGCGTACACTTGGCTTGTATTACCTTAAACATAGTAGATTGGGTGATCTGATCGAGGTGTTTAAAATGTTAAAAGGATTTGATAGGGTAGAAATGGAGCAACTATTTCCTCTGCTGGGAGAATAAAGAGCGAGGGGATGTAATCTTAAAATTATAGCTAGGCCATTCAAGAGCGAAATGAGGAACCACTTTTTCCACACAAAGGGTTGTAGAAATCTCGAACGAGCTGCCTCAAAAGGGTTGTGGATGCTAGGACAATTGGAGCTTTTAAGACTGAGATAGATGGTTTTTTGTTAGGTAAGGGTATCAAGGGATATGGAGCAAGACGGGTAAATGAGGTTGAGGTACAGATCATCCATGATCTAATTGAATGGCGGAGCAGGCCGGTGGGGCTGAATGGCCTCCTCCTGTTCCTATGTTCCTTTGGAAAACTTATATTTTCTAAAACAACAATTTTTTTAAATGATGTCACGGTGTAAATCATAAAATAGCAGGGGGGGGTTGGGAGTTGCTTGAAACAAAGTGGCTACTAATGGGGCGTGCTCAGATTGAAGCTGATCAGTGCAGTTCCCAGGGTACTGTGCTGGATCCTTTACTGTTTGTGATTTTTATCAATGATTTTGTGGACATTAGTATTAAAACTATAGATTATATGAATGTGTGCAAGGACAGGCAATAAAGAGGAGAGTGGTAGGTTGTGTGCAGATTTAGATTAAGTTAAGTGAATGGGCTCATTAATGGCATATGGCATCTGATATGGAGAAGTGCTGTGCTCGGAGGGGCAGGCAACTCATATCCAGACCATGCAAGGGTACCCATTTAAAAATAACTGAGCAGGAATGGGCTATGGGGGTTACCATTGAACAGTCCCTAAATGTTTGTAAGCAATGTGAGGTAGCTAAAGAAAAGCATTGCTAGGTCAAAGTACCGAACGAGGAGCACAACACTTGGGTTATGTGAGGCTTTGGTCCATCCACAATTGGAGTCTTGCGTACAGTTTTTGTCCCCAAATCTGGTAATGTACAATGAAGGTTTGGACAGGGTGCACGGAGGGCAGCTAGAATGGCATCTGAATTTAGATCTTCATGAAAAGGACGTGCATGGAGAGTTAGGGTTATTGACGGTAAAAAAAAAACAAAGCTTGGAGGAATATAATGAAGGTTTTTAACATTATGAAAGGATTGACTCCAATACATTTAGAGAAGACATTTGAAATGGATAATGGTAGGACTAGAGGAAATGCTTATAGAATACATAGGCAAAGGCCAAGGTTCGATGGATATGCTGTGGTCTTTTTAGAAGGGGTTTGACAGGTTCTTGAGGGAGGAAGACAGAGGGTATTTGAGTGGTATATGCAGGTTAGCCTGTCTTCTGGAGCCTTGTTTGATTGCCATGGAGTTGGGGAGGGAATTCCTAGAGTTTTTCCCCTCCCCTGGAGTCATCCTCATTAGTGGTTGAGGAGAGTGGTGCATGAGGTTACACCAACTAATGGACAGGGTGAGCATGACTGGAAATGATGGGGTTTACTCACCCTTTTAATATGTTCACAGCTAATATTTGCTGTTTTACTGGAATCTGCTTTATTGTTGTGCTAAACTTATTTAGCTATTCACATTTGCACCTCTAACACACCTCTCTGTCTCTCTTGAGCTATTTCTGGAGACCTCTTTACCTCAGTCCCATTAATCTCACTTCTGGCTCCATGTAGTCACTTAAAAGTAACTGATCCCATTTAGGGCATTCTTTGTGTACTTTACATTTTGTTTTTCTATAGCATAATCATCTTGCACATTGAACATTATAGTCCATTCTTCCTCAACTGAGACATCCTATGCCAGAATTCAGTTAATTGTCTTTAAATTTAAAATTGCCTTTTTTAAGGAGTCCTAAATTGTTGCCTCACCCCTTATTGCTGTTCATATCCAGGTTGTCTCATTGAATCAAGTTGTAGCCACTAGTCCCCAAAGCTTCCACTGCTGAATTATGAACACACTCCAGATTAATAGCGAGATCCAGGCTCCTCCTCAGTCGGGCCTTTAATGATGTGCTAAAAAGCCGTCTTGCATTACGCCGATGAATTCTGATTCCCACTTCCACTCGGGCATCCCAAATTTATCTCCGTTTGATCACCATCCATTTTTGACCGCGCATACCTTTGTCTCATCACTGAAATTATTTTCATTGCTGATATTAACTATATCCTGCACATGCTTATCTATTAAAGCCACGCAATTTCATTTTGTATCCTTCATGGGACATCATTTCAGCTTCCCTCATTTCCAAATTATCTGTATGCATGTAATTCAGAATTTTACTTAAATATGTAACACCATGAGCAGGGCAGTTATGTGCTAGTATACCACAACATTGGTGACCGTATTTGTTTCACTCATTTGGTTGGAGTTAAAATGGAATGGGAGTTAAGATGCTGTTTGCAAATCAGGATGCTTTACCCATTCACTTCCTTTGGTATTAACCACATATGTTGGAGAGAAAGCAAGAAAGAAACCTGTATGTTGGAGAGGGGGAGTAACAGAGCCGCTTTCAATGTTATGTTCATGGTTTGGTCCCTTCAGAAGATGCCGACTGGTGCTTCGTTCTGTAGGTGCAGGCAGCCCTGGTGCTTCACCCAAGTGGCCATTCTTCAAATGTGAGCCTGTCCAGTGAACATTGGCAGTCCAAGGGCCCAACCTGTCCTCACCCGATGCCCAACCACCTGCACTTCAACTTGGCAGCATAGTAATCAAATGGTAACCTCAGGTGCTTAAAACCTCCCCTAGCCAAGGGGCACTGAGGACAAATATAGCGCTCAAATTGCACTGGTGGCTGGAGTCAGGCATCAATCCTAGTTTGTTTGGTGATGGACTTGCCCAGTGAGGCACTGGCGGTGGGCTTTTGATGGTTATAACATTGACCCATTTTGTGTCCTTTTCTGTCTCTGCAGCTTTTAATTGGTTTTGAATCTGGAACTCTGGTATTGTGGGACCTTAAATCAAAGAAGGGAGAGTACAGATACAGCTACGATGAGGTAAGCACATGCTTGTGACATAATGCAAATACATTCACATGAATTAAATAAGTGGTGAGTAGCATTTATAGTTTTCCTTGCTGTCTTTGATACTTGGAAGCAGTTTACATTTTCTCCGCGAGTAAGTCTGGAAACTATACTTGTCTCTCTCTATTTGAAGACTTCTTTTGTTCTATCAAATTGACCTTTTCTGTGATTGCGGCAGCAGTCACCGGCGTGTTCCTCTCGGACATGTGAGGAAGTATTTTCTCTTGCTACTAATTCTTGGGCCTTGAGGCGCAAGAATTATTCTTAACAGCAGAAGTTTTGAACCTCAACTCCGTGAACCTATTGACCGTAGGAAGTCCTTGCCTGTAACAGTTAGTGTTTGCAGAGCCTTTCATCAGACGGTAACTTGGCTTCATTTGAACATTGTCCAAGATTTCAGGGAAGGTTGAAGAAAGACCGGCAAAGTTGACAACAGTGCAGGACCCCTGAAGTTGCAGCTCCCTTCATGAGTGACTTAAAAACCGTATCAAGTAATCGCATGTGGTCTTACAATAGAAAATGGGCCAATAAATATCAAGATAGACCGTTCCAATTCTATTCAACTTTGAATAACCTCTTTCTTAGGAGGCAAATGTGCATTGTTAAAAATGTTTCATTTGGTATTGAAATGGATTTGGTCCAGGCCTGAGCAGTTACAGAAGTCCTGATGGACAGTCAGGTGGTTGTCTCCACATTATTGAAGGCACAAAGATCAAGCTGGTTTTGGAAGGGGGGATGTGGGTGTTCACATCTATCTATATATTAAAATCGGTATGTCCTGTTGCCTGTAAACTTCCCTTATGAACTTTTCAATGTTAATTGTCCCAACACCTGTCCCATTTGTTATTGCCTGCGACACATGTAGGTGGTGCTGTAATAGGGTTTTCCCATTTACAACACTTTGCCCTTCGTCACGTTTTCCCCATCACAAGACCCCTGTGCAATTTCCTGATTTAAAAACAGAAAATGCTGGAAATACTCAGCAGGTCAGGCAGCATCCACAGTATTTTGCTTCCCTATTAAAAACATTTGGTCTGAGTCTGTCTGTAGTTCCAAGCTCTCCTCCATTCTGAATTGCCACCATGCGAATTATTACTGTGTTGAGGTGAGTAACCAGGCGAGATGTTCAGTTTGGTTAAATTTTAACCATTTATCTTTAATTTCCCCTCCAAGTAATATTTCTCCCCAGAATTTATTCTCCGCCCTTTTAAGCCGGGCCTCCAGTTACTGGCCACCAACATTCCCCCTCCAGCGCTTGAGAGAGACTTTCCATTTGAAGCAGCAGTATTTTATACATCAGAATATTACTATTTCAGTATTTTTATTAACATATTTTGAATTCTGTGGCCTGTTCTTGGTCACTTCTGGCCTACCGCAACTGCTCAGTTTCAGCAGCCCATTCTCTGCTGCTGCTGATCTCCGCGCAGCTGCAGACATTGCGAGACATCAGGGAGGGAGAAAGTTACCTGGACCTTTTGCTCCAGGAGGCAGCCACACCCCTTGGATTAAATACTTGAGAATTGACACGTGGTCAGGGACAGGAGGGTGTGACTGCGAGTGAGGCAGGTACGGGGATCCAGGAGGTAATATTGCAGGAGCCTCAGTCCCAGCACTTGTCCAATAGATTCGAGGTTTTTGCAACCCTTGTAGACAAGTGCGGGGACTGCGGGGAGGACGAGCAAACTGACCACGGCACCGTGGTACGGGAAGCCGTTCGAGTGGGGGGAGTAAAAAGGAAGGTGGTTGTAGTAGGCGACAGTATAGTTAGGGGGATAGACACAGTTCTCTGCAGCCAGAGCATGAGTCCCGAAGGCTATGTTGCCTACCCGGTGACAGGGTAAAGGCCATCTCCTCCGGGCTGGAGAAGAACTTGGAGTGGGAGGGGGAGGATCCAGTTGTCATGGTCCACGTAGGTGCCAACGACATATAGGTAGGATAAAGAAAGAGGTTCTGCTGAGAGAGTTTGAGCAGCTAGGGACTAAATTAAAAAGCAGAACCACGGATTATTACCGGAGCCACAGGCAAATTGGTATAGGGTCAATAGGATCAGGGAGATGAATGCGTGGCTCAAAGATTGGTGTGGGAGAAGTGGGTTTCAATATTTGTGGGGCATTGGCACCAGTACTGGGGGGAAAAAGGGAGCTGTTCTATTGGGACGGACTACACCTGAACCATGCTGGGACCAGAGTTCTAGTGAATCGAATAACTAGGGAGGTAGATAGGGCTTTAAACTAAATAAGGGGGAAGGGGGGTGCGGGGGTCCCAGTGGAGAGAAATCTAGCATGCTGGAGAGAAATCTAGAATGCTAAAGAGAAAAGTCAAGGAAGCAGTGCAGGAAAGGGATTGGGGTAAGGATAACCAGATTGTGTCAGGAAGGGACAGGGCGTACAAATAAAGGAGTGCACTAACAAATAGGGTCCAGGTAAGAGAAAATCGTAATAAGACAAATAGGGACATAGTGCAAAAAAAGTTAAGATGTCTAAAAATGTTAAAAAGACAAATCTAAAGGCACTGTATCTGAATTCACGAAGCTTTCGTCATAGAAACATAGAAACATAGAAGATAGGAGCAGGAGTAGGCCATTCGGCCCTTCGAGCCTGCTCCACCATTCAATGAGATCATGGCTGATCATCCAAATTCAGTACCCTGTCCCTGCCTTCTCCCCATATCCCTTGATCCCTTTAGCCTTAAGAAATATATCCAACTCTTTCTTGAATATACTTAATGAACTGGCCTCCACCGCCCTCTGTGGCAGAGAATTCCACAGGTTCACCACTCTCTGGGTGAAGAAATTCCTCCTCATTTCAGTCCTAAATGGCTTACCCCTTATCCTTAGACTATGACCCCTGGTCCTGGACTCCCCGGCCATCAGAAACATCCTTCCTGCATCTAGTCTGTCCAGGCCTGACAGAACTTTATAGGTTTCGATGAGATCCCCTCTCAATCTTCTAAACTCCAGTGAGTATAAGCCCAATCGACACAATCTCTCCTCATACGTCATTCCTGCCATCCCAGGTATCAGCCTGGTGAATCTTCGCTGCACTCCTTCCATGGCAAGAACGTCCTTCCTCGGGTAAGGCTACCAAAACTGCACACAATACTCAAGGTGTGGTCTCACCAAGGCCCTGTACAACTGTAGCAAGACATCCTTGTTCCTGTACTTGAACCCTCTTGCTACGAAGGCCAACATACCATTTGCCTTCATAACCGCCTGCTGCACCTGCATGCTTACCTTCAGCGACATAGTGCACAAGGACACCCATGTCTCGTTGCACTTCCCCTTCTCCCAATCTATTGCCATTCAGATAATAATCTGCCTTCCTATTTTTGCCACCAAAGTGGATAACCTCACATTTATCCAAGTTATATTGTATCTGCCATGCTTCTACCCAATCACCCAACCTGTCCAAATCATCCTGTAGTTTCTCAGCATCCTCCTCACGGCACACACGCCCACCCAGCTTTGTGTCGTCTGCAAATTTGGAGATATTGCATCTAGTTCCCTTGTCCATATCATTAATGTATATTGTGAATAGCTGGGATCCAAGGACCGATCCCTGTGGTATCCCACTAGTCACTGCCTGCCACTTGGAAAAAGACCTGTTTATTCCAACTCTTTGCTTTCTATCTGCCAGCCAGTTCTCTATCCAAGTCAATACCTTGCCCCCAATCCCATGTGCCTTAACTTTACACGCTACTCTCTTATGTGGGACCTTATTGAAAGCCTTCTGAAAGTCCAAATACACCACATCCACTGGTTCACCCTTATCTACTTTACTAGTTACATCCTCAAAAAATTCCAGTAGATTAGTCAAGCACGATTTACCCTTTGTAAATCCATGTTGACTTTGTCCGATCCTGTCACTGTTTTCCAAGTGCTCTGCTATTACATCTTTTATAATGGACTCTAGCATTTTCCCCACTACCGATGTCAGGCTTACCGGTCTGCAATTCCCTGTTTTCTCTCTACCACCTTTTTTGAATAGTGGGGTAACATTAGCTACCCTCCAATTCATGGGTACTGTTCCAGATTCCATCGAATTTTGGAAGATGATCAGCAATGCATCTACTATTTCTAGGGCCACTTCCTTAAGTACCCTAGGATGTAGATTATCAGGCCCTGGGGATTTATCGGCCTTCAATCCCATCAATTTCCCTAACAATACTGATTTCTTTCAGTTCCTCCCTTTCATCAGACCCTATGTTCCCGACATCTCTGGGAGGTTATTTGTGTCCTCCTTTGTGAAGACAGAACCAAAATATGTATTTAGTTGGTCTGCCATTTCTTTGTTCCCCATTATAAATTCCCCTGATTCTGACTGCAAGGGACCTACGCTTGACTTCACCAATCTTTTTCTCTTCACATCTATAAAAGCTTTTAGTCAGTTTTTAAGTTCCCTGCAAGCTTACTCTCGTATTCTATTTTCCCTTTCTTAATTAATCCCTTTGTCCTCCTTTGTTGAATCCTAAACTGCTCCCAATCCTCTGGATTACTGCTTTTTCTGGCCAATTTATATGTCCTCTCCTTGGATCTTATGCTATCCCTAAGTTTCCTCGTTAGCCACGGTTGAGTCACCTTTCTTGTTTTATTTTTATGCCAAACTGGGATGAACAAATTCTGTAGTTCATCCATGCGGTCTTTGAATGTTTGCCATTGCCTATCCACCGTTAACCCTTTGAGTGCCATTCCCCAATCAATCCTACCCAACTTGCGCCTCAGACCATCGTAGTTTCCTTTATTTAAATTCAGGACCCGAGTCTCTGAGTCAACTACTTCATTCTCCATCTTAATGAAGAATTCTATCATATTATGATCACTCCGACCCAAGGGGCCTCGTACAACAAGATTGCTGATTAATCCTTTCTCGTTACATAATACCCAGTCTAAGATGGCCTGATCTCTGGTTGGTTCCTCAACATATTGGTCCAGGAAACCATCCTGTAAACACTCCAGGAATTCCTCCTCCACAGTATTGTTACTAATTTGGTTAGCCCAATCTATATGTAGATTAAAGTCACCCATGATGACTGCTGTGCCCTTATTGCACGCTTCTCTAATTTCCCTTTTAATGCCATCCCCAACCTCTGCATTACTGTTTGGAGGTCTATATACCACTCACGTTTTCTGCCCCTTAGTATTTCTCAGTTCTACCCATACAGATTCCACATCAGAGCTAATATCCTTCTTTACAATTGTGTTAATCCCTTCTTTAACCAGCATGCTACCCCACCTCCCTTTCCTTTTTGCCTATCTTTCCTGAATATTGAATAACCCTGGATGTTGAGTTCCCAGCCTTGGCCACCCTGGAGCCATGCTTCCGTAATCCCAATCAAATCATATTCGTTTACCTCTATTTGCGCAGCTAATTCATCCACCTTATTACAAATGTTCCTCGCATTAAGACACAAAGCCTTCAGGCTTGTTGGGAGTTGTCGAAAGGCCTCCAAACAGTAGTGGTAATGTAGGGGTGGCATCAAGCAGGAAATTAGAGATGCATGTACAGGAAACTTTCTGGTATCCGGCACTGACGGGACCGAGCTGGTGCCGTACCATCAAAACTGCCGTAGAAACCAGCGCTAATGTTAAAACATATGGAGCTTTTGAGCTCCGTGTGAATCAACAAACCCTGTTGCTTAGCAACAGCTTCAAAACAGTCGGCCACAGCTTAAAAGCGTCTCTGTAGCTAAGCAACAGCTTCAGCTAGACCTTGCAGAGCCTGACTGGGGGGAAAAAAAAAGCAACGAGAAGTAAAAAAAAACTTTTAGGAAACGGCTCCTGAATTTTGCCGGTAGATAGAGCTTTCCGGACATTTATCCTCCAGTTAAACGAAAGTTTCCTGTAACAAGGGTACTACAGTAATCATGGGTGACTTTAACCTGCATATAGACTGGCCCAACCAAATTAGCAATAATACTGTGGAGGATGAATTTCTGGAGTGTGTACGAGATGTTTTTTTTAGACCAGTACATTGAGGAGCCAACTAGGGAACAGGCTATCCTAGATTGGGTATTGTGCAATGAGAAGGAGTTAATTAATAATCTTGTTGTGCGGGGTCCTTTTAGGGAAGAGTGACCATAACATGATAGAATTCTTAATTAAGATGGAAAGTGAAGAAGTCCAATCTGAAACTAGGGTGCTAAATCTAAACAAAGGAAACTATGAAGGTATGAGGAGTGAGCTGGTTGTGATAGATTGGGGAGCTTCATTAAAAGGCATGACGGTGGATAGGCAATGGCTAACATTTAGGGAACGAATGCATGCATTGCAACAGTTGTACATTCTGTAGGCGGTTTTTGATCCTAGCCCAATTGCGAGACGGACGGTTCGAATCGCCCCCGCCTTAGGAAAGTTCTATACCCGGGAATTATTCTTCAGAGTGTAAATGAAATAAGTCATGGACTGGAATGCTTCGGTGAAAAATCAAACTTATATTTATTTGATCTAACATACACTGGCTAAAACATGCACTACTAAACGAAATCACAATCCCTGTGGAGAATAAAATCCAGATTACAATCAACATATATACAATACAAAACTGGGGACTATAACCAGCAGTAATTCCCTTGTTGCTGTGGTAGACTATAATTCCACCCCTACCAACGAATTACCCAGTCGCATAAACCCCTTCGCCTGGCTGAACCAAACAAAGCTCCCATCCTCGGAATTAGCCCAAAAGCTCCACTTCTGAGAGACTATGTTTACCCCCACACGTGGTTGGTTTCGATCGCTCTGCTCGTTAGCTTCTCTGGTACTTGTTCGACCTTGTAGGAGTAGGGAGTGAGAGAGAGAATGGTGGAAAAGAGTCTTATTTTTATCGTAGTCTGTCTGCCCCTTTTCCCACCAATCTTTAAAATCCATTTGCTTCTGAGCACTCCGGTGTTTAATCTGTGATGAGTTATCCTCGGACCCATGCGTATTGGGTTAATGGAACTAAGTCTGGGACACATCTTTCGGTCTTTGTGTTGGGGAAAAAAACTGGCTCCCCTTCGGCTGGGTGAAGCTAGTGGGTCCATTGTTCTGCTTCTCTTCTGAGATGGAGGTGAGAAGTGCTTTGCATATTCGTGGTTTTTCTAATCAAGTTCAATGGCCCCCTTCCTTTTTCCAGGACTGTCGGGCGAACCCATACATACTGGATGACTGAGAGTCCTTTTGTCATTGCCATGCGTTCTCTGGAGTTTTAACAAACCAGTCATTCCACGTATCTGCACAGGGCGATCCCATAACAGGGAAAATACTCTCAGAAAAATCCCATAAAGTCCACAAAAATTTTCTTGACTGAGTCCATTCTTCAGAGACTTTGTGATCTCTTCAATTCCTTTCTGGCGCAAAAGCACAAAAGGAAAAGCGGCCCAACCATGGCTAACAAAAGAAATTAAGACTAGTATTAGATCCAAAGAGGGGTCACACAAAGTTGCCAGAAAAAGTAGTAAGCCTGAGGATTGGGAGCAGTTTAGAGTTCAGCAAAAAAGGACCAAGAGATTGATTAGGAGGGGAAAAATAGTGTGAGTAAACTTGCAAGGAACATAAAAGCGGACTGTAAAACTTCTACAAGTATCTAAAAAGAAAAAGATTAGTGAAGACAAATGTAGATCCCTTACAGTCAGAAACGGGAGAATTTATAATGGGGAACAAGGAAATGGCCGAGCAATTAAACAAATACAGGAAACTTTGTGCTATCCGGCACCGACGGGACTGAGCTGTTGCCATTCCCTCAAAACTGCCGGACACACCAGCGTTAATGTTGAAGCATACGGAGCTTTTCATCTCCGTATCTGACAACAAACACTGTTGCTTAGCAACAGCTTCTAAACAGTCGGCCCGTACCTTGGAAGCGCCTCTGTAGCTTAGCAACAGCTTCAGAGAGACTTTGCAGAGCCTGACTGTTGGGGAAAAAAAAGCCCCGAGAAGAAAAAACAAAGTCACGAGAAGAAAAAACCTAACAAAACGGCTCCTGATTTTTGCCGGTGGCTCGAGCTTGCTGGACATTTAGCCTCCGGATAACACACAGTTTCCTGTACTTTGGTTCTGTTTTCACGGAAGAGGACACAAATAACTTCCCAGAAATGCTAGGGAACCAAGGTTCTAGTGAAAAGGAGGAATTAAAGGAAATTAGTATTAGTAAAACAAAAAATAGTGCTGGAGAAATTAATGGGACTGAAAGCTGATAAATCCCCAGGGCCTGATAATCTGCATCTGAGAGTACTGAAAGAGGTAGCCATGGAAATAGTGGATGCATTGGTTGTCATCTTCCAAAATTTTATAGATTATGGAATAGTTCCTGCAGATTGGAGGGTGGCTAATGTAACCCCACTATTTAAAAAAGGAGGGAGAGAGGAAAACAGGAAACTACAGACCAGTTAGCCTAACATCAGCAGTAGGGAAAATGCTAGAGTCTATTATAAAGGATGTGATAACAGGACACTTAGAAAATATCAACGGGATCAGACAAAGTCAACATGGATTTATGAAAGGGAAATCGTGTTTGACAAACCTACTGGAGTTTTTTGAGGATGTAACTGGTAGAATAGATAAGGGAGAACCAGTGGCTGTGGTGTATTTGGATTTTCAGAAGGCCTTTGATAAAGTTGTACATAAGAGGTTAGTGTGCATAATTAAAGCACATGGGATTGGGGGTAATATACTGGCATGGATTGAAAATTGGTTAACAGACAGGAAACAGAGAGTAGGAATAAATGGGTCTTTTTCGGGGTGGCAGGCGGTGACTAGTGGGGTACCGCAGGAGTCAGTGCTTGGGCCCCAGCTATTCACAATATATATCAATGATTTGGATGAGGGAACCAAATGTAATATTTCCAAGTTTGCTGACAACAAGAAACTCGGTGGGGTTGTGAGGAGGATGCAAAAAGGCTTCAAGGTGATTTAGACAAGTTGAGTGAGTGGGCAAATGCATGGCAGATGCAGTATAACGTGGATAAATGTGAAGTTATCCACTTCGGTAGGAAAAACAGAAAGGCAGAGTATTATTTAAATGGTGATAGATTGGGAAATGTTGATGTACAGAGGGACTTGGGTGTCCTTGTACACCAGTCACTGAAAGCAAACATGCAGGTGCAGCAAGCAGTTAGGAAGGCAAATGGTATGTTGGCCTTCATTGCAAGAGGATTTGAGTACAGGAGCAAGGATGCCTTACTACAGTTATACAGGGCCTTGGTGAGACCACACCTGGAGTACTGTGCAGTTTTGGTGGTCTTACCTAAGAAAGGATATACTTGCCATAGAGGGAGTGCAGCGAAGGTTCACCAGACTGATTCCTGGGATGGCAGGACTGTTGTATGAGGAGAGATTGGGTCGACTAGGCCTGTATTCACTAGAGTTTAGAAGAATGAGAGGAGATCTCATTGAAATGTATAAAATTCTGACAGGGCTAGACAGACTAGATGCAGGGAGGATGTTTCCCCTGGCTGGGGGGTCTAGAATGAGGGGTCACAGTCTCCGGATACAGGGTAGGACATTTAGGACTGAGATGAGGAGAAATTTCTTCACTCAGAGGGTGGTGAACCTGTGGAATTCTCTACCACAGAAGGCTGTGGAGGCCAAGTCACTGAATATATTTAAGAAGGAGATAGATAGATTTCGAGACACAAAAGGCATCAAGGGGTATGGGGAGAGAGCGGGAATATGGTATTGAGATAGAGGATCAGCCATGATATTGAATGGCGGAGCAGGCTCGAATGGCCTACTCCTCCTATTTTTCTATGTTTCTCTGTCTGCTCTAGGGCCATTTATTTCCCTTCCTCCTCATTCACCTCGCCACCACTGGGTCCACGAGGCCATGGCTCAGCTTAAACCCAATATCAACCAGGCCTGCACTCATGACTTTTTTATTTGAAGCTGCTTAGGGCCAAGGGCAGGGACATCGGCACAAGAAAAGCTCCATCCCCCTCCCTTGTGCGCGACACCCTCCCTCCAGCGGCCCCACCTACCACCATTCCTCTTTCCCTTTTCCAGACTTGTCCCTTCCCCATCTTCATCTCTTTGCGTGCCCCCTTTACTCCTCCGGGAGGCAGAGACGGAACGACACTGATCGAGAATGTCAATGAAGCAGGAACTTGAGCATTGTCACAGGAGATTAGCGACAAGAATGCATGGTGTGTTACAATGCCCCTCTTATTATAAAATATTCAATTCTTGAGTAGTGCGACAGGTTTCTGAGGCAACCAGTAACGCTATGCCAACCAATTTTGAAGCCAATAAAATAGTGCTACAGTATTTCTGGTCCTATTATCAATCACTTTCACTCTACACTGCTGGCGTGCATTGATGTGTCTCAACACCAGATGCACTGTTCTAATCTTCGCTGGCTCAATTGTGGTCTTCAATGCCTGCCATTGAACATTGGGCACAATCATTATCATTTAGACCTGCCCATAGTTCTAATAAGGGAGCCAATATATTTGGCTATAATTGAAAAGAACAAGGTCAGCTATAAATATTACTCCAATGTTTTATCTGATTTCATGCCTTTAAAAACATTACCACTAACAAATTGCTGACTTTCCAAGGTTTTTCATCTTCTTTATGCTCCTATGAATAGTTTTGAGTGCAAGACTCTCTTCCAATCTCTTCCCCCCCCCCCCCACTGATCACAAACTTCCTACACAATAACTTGCCTTTATATAGCACCTTCAACATAGTAAAACGCCCCAAGGCGCTTCACAGGCGTGTAATCAGATAAAAATTGACTGAGTCGAAGATGGTATTGGACGAGTGGCCAAAAGCTTGGTCAAAGAGGTAGGTTTTAAGGAGGGTCTTGTAGGAGGATAGAGACTCACACGTTTAGACATCTAAAGGCACGGCTGCCAATGGTTGGACAAAGAGAGTGGAGGATGCACAAGATGCCAGAGTTCTTGGTGGGTTGTATGGCTGGAGGAGGTTTCGGAGATGGGATGGGGTGAGGCCATGTACTTGGAAAGTTTGCTTCTTTCTCTGTTCCCAGCTGTCCATATGCTGGTCTATTAGGTTACCAGCAATTCAGACACTAACTTTTATGTTGTGAGCATTTAGTTGTTTGATGTTTCTTGTTGAGCTGGGCTAATGTTAAATTGATGCAGTACTAATGGTCATTACCAGTGTTCTTTCTTACCAATGCTATTGCAGTACTCTATTTACTAGTACAAATTTTATTTTATGCAGGCTATCCATTCCGTGGCTTGGCATCATGAAGGAAAACAGTTTGTTTGTAGCCATTCAGATGGCAGCCTTACTATCTGGAATGTAAAATCTCCCATCAGACCTGCACAGATTATTACACCACATGGTAAGTGCGAACCTATTTTTGCGGTCTTAACAGCCTATAGTGTATTACTTCAACTCATTCAAAAAATTCTTTCTGGAAACTTCAATTTAAGCAAAAACCTTTCCCTCTCATGCTCATTGAGGGTTGGGTGTTTGTGCTTATTGCCTGTTTACAGGTGTTTGAACCTGTTGGTTGATGTTTCTAACTGGTACAATGTTTATTTATTAATTAACTTTTCTTTCACACTGAACCTTTTACAACTTGCTGTATTTGTAACTTTGTATGCATGAGCATTTCTGGTCATGTGGACTGTGATGTAGCCTAGGGTGTCCTTCCTGTTCTTCCAGAGCCTAAATATAGACTATATATTGTAGAGCAAAGTTTGAGTCATGACCTGATGGAAAACAGCAATTCCTTAGCTACAGCGCATGTTGTCCTGAGCTGGCAAATCAAGAAAATAATGCTCAGTAAAAGCATGCATACTAACTTGCAGATGGGCTCAAAGGGAGCTAGCTACCTGCACGTTGGCCCAAGATGTGGGCACTGCATGAATGGAATGAGCTGTAACTTCTCCTGATGGGTCCTGTCCAGCTAGGAAGTCAGACGAGGAGATTTGTTCCAATTCCTGATTTGCTAAATTCTGTTTAGCAATAGTTCTTTGAGGTCTTGCTCCCAAATAAAATGAATAACTCCCCAGATAGAGACAATTCTTCCTTAACAGAGAAGGATGACCAACTGCTCCAGCACATTAGCTGTGCTAAATTACAGCATTGGGCTCTGCGTATTCTTGCCCAAGAGCATAGCATTTCATTGTACATGTTGGTTTTGGGGAGCAGACTGAACTAACTCCAGTTAATCAAAACTTTGCTTTCAGGAAAGCTGCCAAAAGATGGAAAGAAACCAGAGCCCTGCAAACCCATCCTAAAAGTGGAATATAGAACCTGTAAATCCGGGTATGTGTTGACTGCTCTTCAAAAATGCTTCTGTGAATGTTCTGTACGTTGAGTTGTCAGTGCTGAAGAAAAGTAAGAGTTTTCCATTTTGTGTGTCTCAACAATTACTGGACATTGTCAGGGCCCTCTTCAACAGTAACATGTACTCTCTAACATGAGCTCCTTCTAGTCCTTGGAAATACTCGGTGTCGAAGTCATTGTTGAGTTTATGGAGAAATTTAGAGTTCAGTGTGAAATATTAGCAAAGTATTTATGCAAACAGGTAAATTAATGAACATTAATTGTTTTTGTCCCCTATTTCTCCCTGCCATCTCTTTATATATTTATTTACATATATAAAGAATAGTGTCTCTGTCTGTCGTCCTTCCTTCCTTCCTTAAAGTTAGAGTGTACCTACACGTGCGTCACATCAAAAGAAAGCTTACGATTCCGGAACGATCGTAAGCGTATTTACGTTTCGGCGAGACAAAAATTGCGCCCGCGGTATCCAAAAACCGTTCAAAATTCTGCTCATTAGCATCTCATTATCCGCTCATTAGCAACAGAGTGACATTAAGGTCAACCAATCGTACGGTCGAGCGACCCGACGGTCGACCAATCGCTGCGTGGCGGGGGCGGGTTCCTGGCGCGTGCGGGCGGGCCCTCCTAGAGTCGAGTGACGGGACGATTGACCAATCCTACGCTTCGGTGACCTGACGGTCGGCCAATCGGTGCGTGTGTGGGCGGGCCTTATCGTTCTGAACCGAGGTGAGTCGCCGCCATCTTGATTCCAAACTTTTCATTTCTTTTTCCCGCTTTCTGCATGTTTCTTTTCAAATCTACATTTCCAGCAAAAAAAAAAGTTGCTTTTAAAACACATTGTTTTAAAAAAAAAAAGTTAATTAATTGTAAATCTTTTCTCTAAACTCTATATAATTTTCCTACCTTTCACTGTTTTTCCAGGCCCGGGGCCTAGGCTTCTCCAACTGTCAGCAGTGCAACTCTAGTCCCAGGCTCCCGGCCCAGACAGAGACAAACACTGGCAGAGGGGAGAGGGTGTGCTGCCTCAGCTCCATTCCCAGGGTCAGTAGGTGGGGAGGCTTCATAAGCAACTGGGGTAGGTCGCAAGCCCCGAATAATAATCTGAAGATCCTGTGTTTGCAGCTGAGGAAATTTCTTCCGCTGACAGCCCCAGGTTAACGGCAGCCATCTTTGTCAAGGAGGGTGAAAAGTTTCAGTGCGACGCCTTTTTGATTCAGTGTGTAACAGACTGCATGCGTGGCCATCTTAGTACAGGAACATAGAGTGTGTGGGGCTTCT
Source organism: Somniosus microcephalus (assembly GCF_052327205.1). Lineage (NCBI taxonomy): Eukaryota > Metazoa > Chordata > Chondrichthyes > Squaliformes > Somniosidae > Somniosus > Somniosus microcephalus. The sequence goes on along the minus strand of NC_140989.1, from coordinate 165,411,982 downwards.
GTGCTCCCAATCGGGTCCTGGTGACTGAGACAGACAATCGACTGTTTGGGCGGGGCCTAATCTTTCCAACTGAAAAGCAAGCGGCGGCCATTGTTTGTGATACAACACACTGACAGGTCAGGACCCCTTTTTAAATAAAAAGATTGGTGAGGTTGTAAAGTGTATGTTATAGAAAGATTTACCAGAAATGTTTTCTAAGTACTAAGTTTCATGCTTCCCCACCCCTTGCTCCCCCACCTGTCAGTGCAGGGGCCCGAGGCCTAGGCTTCTCCAACGGCCAGCAGCGCAACCCCAGTCCCAGGCTTCTGGCCCAGACAGGGACCAACACTGGGAAGAGGGTCTGCTGGCTTCCCCCCCTCCCTTTTCCCCCCCCCCCCCCCACCTCCCTTTCCCCCCCCCCCCCCCCCCACCTCCCTTCCCCCCCCCCCCCCCCACCTCCCTTCCCTTCCCCCCCCCACCTCCCTTCCCTTCCCTTCCCCCCCCCCCCCCCCACCTCCCTTCCCTTCCCCCCCCCCCCCCCCCACCTCCCTTCCCTTCCCCCCCCCCCCCCCCACCTCCCTTCCCTTCCCCCCCCCCCCACCTCCCTTCCCTTCCCCCCCCCACCTCCCTTCCCTTCCCCCCCCCCACCTCCCTTCCCTCCCCCCCCCCCCACCTCCCTTCCCTTCCCCCCCCCCCACCTCCCTTCCCTTCCCCCCCCCCCCCACCTCCCTTCCCTTCCCCCCCCCACCTCCCTTCCCTTCCCCCCCCCCCCACCTCCCTTCCCTTCCCCCCCCCCACCTCCCTTCCCTTCCCCCCCCCCACCTCCCTTCCCTTCCCCCCCCCCCACCTCCCTTCCCTTCCCCCCCCCCCACCTCCCTTCCCTTCCCCCCCCCCACCTCCCTTCCCTTCCCCCCCCCCACCTCCCTTCCCTTCCCCCCCCCCCACCTCCCTTCCCTTCCCCCCCCCCCACCTCCCTTCCCTTCCCCCCCCCCCACCTCCCTTCCCTTCCCCCCCCCCCCACCTCCCTTCCCTTCCCCCCCCCCCCACCTCCCTTCCCTTCCCCCCCCCCCACCTCCCTTCCCTTCCCCCCCCCCCCCCCCACCTCCCTTCCCTTCCCCCCCCCCCCCCCACCTCCCTTCCCTTCCCCCCCCCACCTCCCTTCCCTTCCCCCCCCCCCCCACCTCCCTTCCCTTCCCCCCCCACCTCCCTTCCCTTCCCCCCCCCCCACCTCCCTTCCCTTCCCCCCCCCCACCTCCCTTCCCTTCCCCCCCCCCCCCACCTCCCTTCCCTTCCCCCCCCCCACCTCCCTTCCCTTCCCCCCCCCACCTCCCTTCCCTTCCCCCCCCACCTCCCTTCCCTTCCCCCCCCCACCTCCCTTCCCTTCCCCCCCCACCTCCCTTCCCTTTCCCCCCCCCACCTCCCTTCCCTTCCCCCCCCACCTCCCTTCCCTTCCCCCCCCACCTCCCTTCCCTTCCCCCCCCCACCTCCCTTCCCTTCCCCCCCCCCACCTCCCTTCCCTTCCCCCCCCCACCTCCCTTCCCTTCCCCCCCCACCTCCCTTCCCTTCCCCCCCCCCCCCCACCTCCCTTCCCTTCCCCCCCCCCCACCTCCCTTCCCTTCCCCCCCCCACCTCCCTTCCCTTCCCCCCCCACCTCCCTTCCCTTCCCCCCCCCCCACCTCCCTTCCCTTCCCCCCCCCCCACCTCCCTTCCCTTCCCCCCCCACCTCCCTTCCCTTCCCCCCCCACCTCCCTTCCCTTCCCCCCCCCCCACCTCCCTTCCCTTCCCCCCCCCCCCACCTCCCTTCCCTTCCCCCCCCCACCTCCCTTCCCTTCCCCCCCCCACCTCCCTTCCCTTCCCCCCCCCACCTCCCTTCCCTTCCCCCCCCCACCTCCCTTCCCTTCCCCCCCCCACCTCCCTTCCCTTCCCCCCCCACCTCCCTTCCCCCCCCCCCACCTCCCTTCCCTTCCCCCCCCACCTCCCTTCCCTTCCCCCCCCACCTCCCTTCCCTTCCCCCCCCACCTCCCTTCCCTTCCCCCCCCACCTCCCTTCCCTTCCCCCCCCCACCTCCCTTCCCTTCCCCCCCCACCTCCCTTCCCTTCCCCCCCCACCTCCCTTCCCTTCCCCCCCCACCTCCCTTCCCTTCCCCCCCCCACCTCCCTTCCCTTCCCCCCCCCCACTTCCCTTCCCCCCCCCCACCTCCCTTCCCTTCCCCCCCCCCACTTCCCTTCCCCCCCCCCCCCCACCTCCCTTCCCCCCCCCCACCTCCCTTCCCCCCCCCCCCCACCTCCCTTCCCCCCCCCACCTCCCTTCCCTTCCCCCCCCCACCTCCCTTCCCTTCCCCCCCCCACCTCCCTTCCCTTCCCCCCCCCCCCCACCTCCCTTCCCTTCCCCCCCCCACCTCCCTTCCCTTCCCCCCCCCACCTCCCTTCCCTTCCCCCCCCCACCTCCCTTCCCTTCCCCCCCCCACCTCCCTTCCCTTCCCCCCCCCACCTCCCTTCCCTTCCCCCCCCCCACCTCCCTTCCCTTCCCCCCCCCCACCTCCCTTCCCTTCCCCCCCCACCTCCCTTCCCTTCCCCCCCCCCCACCTCCCTTCCCTTCCCCCCCCACCTCCCTTCCCTTCCCCCCCCACCTCCCTTCCCTTCCCCCCCCACCTCCCTTCCCTTCCCCCCCCACCTCCCTTCCCCCCCCCCCCACCTCCCTTCCCTTCCCCCCCCCACCTCCCTTCCCTTCCCCCCCCACCTCCCTTCCCTTCCCCCCCCACCTCCCTTCCCTTCCCCCCCCACCTCCCTTCCCTTCCCCCCCCCCACTTCCCTTCCCCCCCCCCCCCCACCTCCCTTCCCCCCCCCCCACCTCCCTTCCCCCCCCCCCCACCTCCCTTCCCCCCCCCCCCACCTCCCTTCCCCCCCCCCCCCACCTCCCTTCCCCCCCCCCCACCTCCCTTCCCCCCCCCCCACCTCCCTTCCCCCCCCCCCCCCACCTCCCTTCCCCCCCCCCCCCACCTCCCTTCCCCCCCCCCCCCCCACCTCCCTTCCCCCCCCCCCCCCCACCTCCCTTCCCCCCCCCCCACCTCCCTTCCCCCCCCACCTCCCTTCCCCCCCCACCTCCCTTCCCCCCCCACCTCCCTTCCCCCCCCCACCTCCCTTCCCCCCCCCACCTCCCTTCCCCCCCCACCTCCCTTCCCCCCCCCCCCCACTTCCCCCCCCCCACTCCCTTCCCCCCCCCACCTCCCTTCCCCCCCCCCACCTCCCTTCCCCCCCCCCCCCCACCTCCCTTCCCCCCCCCCCCACCTCCCTTCCCCCCCCCCCCCTCCCTTCCCCCCCCCCACCTCCCTTCCCCCCCCACTCCCTTCCCCCCCCCCCCACCTCCCTTCCCCCCCCCCCACCTCCCTTCCCCCCCCCACCTCCCTTCCCCCCCCCCACCTCCCTTCCCCCCCCACCTCCCTTCCCCCCCCACCTCCCTTCCCCCCCCACCTCCCTTTCCCCCCCCACCTCCCTTTCCCCCCCCACCTCCCTTTCCCCCCCCCCACCTCCCTTTCCCCCCCCCACCTCCCTTCCCCCCCCCCCCACCTCCCTTCCCCCCCCCCCACCTCCCTTCCCCCCCCCACCTCCCTTTCCCCCCCACCTCCCTTTCCCCCCCCACCTCCCTTTCCCCCCCACCTCCCTTTCCCCCCCACCTCCCTTTCCCCCCCACCTCCCTTTCCCCCCCCACCTCCCTTTCCCCCCCCCCACCTCCCTTTCCCCCCCCCACCTCCCTTCCCCCCCCCCACCTCCCTTCCCCCCCCACCTCCCTTTCCCCCCCACCTCCCTTTCCCCCCCCACCTCCCTTTCCCCCCCACCTCCCTTTCCCCCCCCCCACCTCCCTTTCCCCCCCCCCCCCCACCTCCCTTCCCCCCCCCCCACCTCCCTTCCCCCCCCACCTCCCTTCCCCCCCCCCCACCTCCCTTCCCCCCCCCCACCTCCCTTCCCCCCCCCCCACCTCCCTTCCCCCCCCCCCACCTCCCTTCCCCCCCCACCTCCCTTCCCCCCCCACCTCCCTTCCCCCCCCCCCCACCTCCCTTCCCCCCCCCCCACCTCCCTTCCCCCCCCCCACCTCCCTTCCCCCCCCACCTCCCTTCCCCCCCCCACCTCCCTTCCCCCCCCCCACCTCCCTTCCCCCCCCCCCCACCTCCCTTCCCCCCCCCCCACCTCCCTTCCCCCCCCCCCACCTCCCTTCCCCCCCCCCACCTCCCTTCCCCCCCCCCACCTCCCTTCCCCCCCCCACCTCCCTTCCCCCCCCCCACCTCCTTCCCCCCCCCCCCCCACCTCCCTTCCCCCCCCCCCCCACCTCCTTCCCCCCCCCCCCCACCTCCCTTCCCCCCCCACCTCCCTTCCCCCCCCACCTCCCTTCCCCCCCCCCCACTCCCTTCCCCCCCCCCCCACTCCCTTCCCCCCCCCCACTCCCTTCCCCCCCCCACTCCCTTCCCCCCCCCACTCCCTTCCCCCCCCCACCTCCCTTCCCCCCCCCACCTCCCTTCCCCCCCCCACCTCCCTTCCCCCCCCCCACCTCCCTTCCCCCCCCACCTCCCTTCCCCCCCCCACCTCCCTTTCCCCCCCACCTCCCTTTCCCCCCCCCACCTCCCTTTCCCCCCCCCACCTCCCTTTCCCCCCCCCCACCTCCCTTTCCCCCCCCCACCTCCCTTTCCCCCCCCCCACCTCCCTTTCCCCCCCCCACCTCCCTTTCCCCCCCCCCACCTCCCTTTCCCCCCCCCACCTCCTTTCCCCCCCCCACCTCCCTTCCCCCCCCACCTCCCTTCCCCCCCCACCTCCCTTTCCCCCCCACCTCCCTTTCCCCCC